>NC_053027.1:509884823-510054806 GCF_003073215.2 Triticum urartu | reverse complement strand
AAATGTACTAGGTTTATGGAGATGGGCTGGGTGTCACTTGGAGCGAAGGCCTCCATGTTCGATGTATGATGACGAGAGTGGTTCATGGTCTACATCGAGGTCGGGTTGGCGAGACCCTAGATTCACTCTTCTTTTAGACTGCCTCGGGCTTTTTCTGCATTTCTCCCTCCTCGGGGCCTCCTTCTCCTGAAGGGCGAGTGGATGACATTAGCAAGAGTGACAGTCAACATCGAGGTCGGGTGGGCGTGACCCTAGATTCACTCTTCTTTTAGACTGCCTCGGGCTTTTTCTGCATTTCTCCCTCCTCGGGGCCTCCTTCTCCTGAAGGGCAAGTGGGTGACATTAACAAGAGTGACAGTCAACATCGAGGTCGTGTTGGTTTGATTGGTGGTGATTAGAGGTACTGGACCCTGATATTCCGTGCAAATTCGGTAGGCAGGGTATCTCGACGATGAAGTAATTTCATGACGTAGGAGCGTGCTTGCAAGTTGGAGTGTCTCGACACCTTGGTATTATCTCTTATTCATTCACGACTGTATTTAGTACGGTTGGCATTCTTCGTTATACTAGATTGATACCTTGATTGTTGCTTTGTATCCACATTGAGTGATGTGTAATGTTACAACTTAACAACCAATGGAGAAGCTTTGTCTGGTTTTCCGGATCGGATGACGATGTAGTCTTGGTGTCGTTCTCCTTCATGAAGGCGTTATCTTGTTTGCGCGAGGCGTCCATGGTGCTAAATTTGAAGATGTTGGTCGTCTAGTTGTTGCTTGGGCTGCTTCTCTGGTTGGTGGGTTTTTTTTTTGCGGGAAGCCGTGTTTTTCTTTGTTTGGGTCGGACATCTCTTGTCTCTATGCTTCGTCAACCTTGGTCACACCACTTGCGTTCGTGCCATAGGTCGTACCACTCCATGTACTCAATCTTATTTTTTCTATCAATGTAATGATATGCAAGCTTTGCATATTCGTAAAAGATATTTAAGAAAAGTATTCGTGGGTGATTAATCCTTTTCATTTTTTTACCGTTTCTTTTTCCAGGACTTTTTCGAGCAAAGGAGCCATGTTCCCAATTCCATTTCTTTTTTCAAGGATGATCCCTCCATCCATATTACCGTGTTGATCAATTCCAGATTGCTTGCACCCTCCGTTTATGTGGCGCATTATTATTTCTAGCTGGACCCGTTGTGCATTTTTTTTAGCATCAGTACAAACATAAGCGCTCATATACACGCGCATACACTCATCCCTATGAACGCACACACGCATCCCCTACCCCTATGAGCACCTTCAAAAGACTGAGCCGGCATATCATCTTGAGATTTACGAAGTCACCGTAGGCGCCTCGTCGTCGACGGAAACGTCTTCTCCCACTGTTCACCTAACCAACTCAACCACAGGTTGATTCGGCTCGTCGTGCATCTTTGGTACAAAGTAATTGCGTTTTCGTTTCAACGCTCAGATGTAACTTTTCGGCAGCGTACGACGTTGTTAAGGAGACCCGGTAAAACCGCGTATTTGAAAAACTGCGTCTGCGACGTGACGATCAATACTCATTTCGCTGTCGCTGCAATCAGCTGGAAAAAAATCCAGCGGTTAATTAATCAATTAAGCGATTCATTGCTGGAAATATCCATGGAGACGGGACGTGCTTCGATCGTGGAATCGTTCCATACTGCTCCAACGCCCGATGGCCCAGCGTCGCTGACTAACCGCGACGCGGGGGACCCGAGACGGCGCATGCTCGTAGGGTCCACGGAACAGTGACCCCGCTTTTGGCTGCGTACGTAGTACGTCGCACGTACCGGCTGGAGGGCTTGAACTAAACGTGGCACCATGTGCTCTGGTCGCGTGTCCTGCAGTCCAGGCCTTCTTTTCTGCGCTCTAGCTAAACGTGCATATTTTAATACAACACGATAGGGAAGTTGCGAGCATTTTTTAGTAGTTGAAGGGACTGATCGCTAGGTTTTACCTGAATATTTGCTTGCTGTTGACGGGTCACTGGTCACAAAATCGAAGATTTTTTCTCTGGCAGCATGGTATGTACAGGAAGTATGTACACATAATACATGCATGTGTACTCGCTGCTTTGCTTAGTATAGTGCACATCGCTGATGTGTGCTTCAACAACCGGCATGACGCTCTTGGCCTCCTTGTGTAGAAGTGACTCAAAAGTTACCCCAACTTGCACTAGCATATTCCCCGAAATTATAGCTATAGAGCTGTTTTCAGAACTTCAATATACAAGGAGAGAAACGATCGGCTCGAAGTGCATATTTGGATATTACCAATTGTGTGTTGTCGACGAAAAGATCAAGGGTTCGACAGTGCAGGGCAGCCGACGTGGCCGACTGCAACACTCGACTGAATGTGAATGGCAGGACCATAGAACAGCACGTAAAGCCATCAGGGTCCTAGAGAACACAGTAGAATCCAATGATATCGAGGCCCATATGTCTGGGCTCTTCCCTTGGAAGTGTGGCTTCGAAGAAAAGGCTTCCAAGCAGAACGGTCGTGGCTTAGCTCTAGCTCGCTCGTGGGAAAGATGGTACCATGATGCTGCGGCGTATGGTCACGGCTCGAGGTCCCTAAGCTGACACGCACGCACTTGTCGACTAGCATATTTGTAACTAAACTAGGGAGGTGCACGATTTTTTTAGACCAACTAGGGCTGATTAGTGGCTCGATTAGGAGTACGTGACGGCACGGGCTCTTGTCCCGTTTGTAGCAGAAGATGGTTGATCGGTCAGAGGGCGTGATTGTCATTGTCTGGCTTTGTTTGTACGTACACGACGGCTGCTACGGGTACGCACGTTTGGTTTCTCTATTCGAGTAGGTGGATCGCAGTGCCAATTAGCTGGCGCATGCCTTTCACTAAACTCGTTTTGCCCTCTGCTTCGTGGTGCCTATTTTTGCTATGCTATGCTCGTGGCATTTTCTAGTATTGTATACATGCTAAATGGCATACACGTTGGAAAGAAATGGTGACTTTTGTGCTACGAAATGTTGCCGAAAAGAACTTTTTATGCTTGAGAAATGTTTCTATCTGTTATTACAGGCTAGGAAATTTTGTGTTCCAAGCTACTAGCAAAAATTGTAGTTTAGCTGTCGGGGTAAGCCACGTCGCGTAAGCACGTCCTTTTCACAAAAAGTAACAATTACGTTGGTAAAAGTGGCCGCATGCATGTGTCACCTCGAGACGTCGCGCTCCGACCGTCTTCCCTTTCCGTTCACGTATTTCACTCGCAAGCAAGTGGCACCACGTAGCAGCAGCATTTTACTCCCGTATATATACACGATCCGTTCACGTTTCGCCATCTTGAAATGTCGCAGTCGCTCTTTGCCCATGCGTTGCGCCGTGCGTAGCCACTGTTCAGCCGGTCGACATGCGTGAGACCGATCAACGGCCCCACGCGAACAGTAACGTCGCCGATTGCGTGCGCCCGTTTGCGATTTCGACTCATCAACCTAGCTCATACGTAGTACTGCCATAAACAAATGCCCGCCCAATTGCTTGGCCGCACGAAGCGATCCTGCGTGCACCTGGTCTTCGGTCTAGAAGAGATGAAATATATATATATATTGTTCACTGCATTTTAAACTGTTTTGTTTTGTACAACTCTATGTTATTTATTCACAAAAAGACTCCATGTTGTTCCAGTCAGTGGTGCTGGTGGGCTACAGCTTTCGAGAAGTGTGTAGTGGCGGCCTCTCGCAGTTGGGAATCTGGGATGGTCTCCATCACAGGGATAGGAAGATCTTTGACAAAAAACGAATATATGATCACATGAAGAACACATCAACTGGACCAGCAGCCGGTTTTTCAGTTGTGTTTTGCTACTGCAAAAGGGATTCAGGGAAAGTCCGGAACTAGACTGTCAGCTACACGGTTCGAGAGATCAGTTGCTGACTTGGTTGACATGCTGATGGTCATGTCGAAAGCCTTAGCGAGTAAGCAAAACAAAAATGACCGGCGACTAGTTGGCGTAATTGGCAAAATGGCAACGGTGAAATCACATGGAAAAGGTAGGCTAGCCGAGGCATATGCTCCATGCATCTCAAACCAGAGGATTCCCGGCGGCCGTGCCGACAGTTCCTGCACGACAACGAACTTCTCGACCTGAAGCGGGTTCGAGAACACGGTGAAGGAACGTGGCCGGCATCTACAACAGACTACCATATATGTGAGGTGCTCTTGAGATCGTAGTACAGTACTAGCTTGAACTTCCGAGACAGTGACGGCGCCTGCAAGAATTCAACACGTAGCAAGACGTCCACATTGACCGAAAGCAATACTCACGTACCCAAAAGAAATACGGAGTACTACTCTACAACACAAATCGAACCAGAGCCACACGGAGCAACAGCCAAAGCCGAGTCGGCTGCATGCGACCGATCCAACGGGACAGTTCCGTTCCGTTGGACAATGCACTTATGCACGCGTGCGATGAGACGGGAAACCGCTGGGACACGGGCAGAGCGTGTCGAGGCCGCGTGCGCCCCGCCTGGATTCTAGAGACGCCGTCCGTCCATCCGCACTTACGCGTCGGGTGCACGTGTGCAGTGCGGGTGAGACGGCGGCTAGGCTAGAAGGTTCTGCCGATCTGCATGGGAAGGAGTCGTCGGCGGGCTGCCGTCATCCCGGAGACCATGAAGAAGAAGAAGAGTTGGTCTCGTCTCGTGGCAACCGCGCGAAGCAATTGACCACTTCCAGAGCGAGCGTTCTCTCCTGAAAAGTTTTTGGCGCACGTTGGGATCGCTCTCGCGCCGAGTCTAGAGGAAACTCCTCTCGCGCTTGCGCGCACAGGTCCATGTTTTTCTCTTGGTTTCTATTCGAATTATTGTTTTTTTGCGGGTGTATTCGAATTATTGTTAACTGCGACAAGGTGAGAAAACAGCATTTTGGTGTTTCGAGAAAACAACGACATTTTCCGCTCTTTTATCGGCGGCGATGACGTTTGCACATGGCTTTGCTTACGTACAGAAGAATAGGTATGCTTTTCGACTCCCAAAATATTCTGAAAACTCTCTAAAAAAGGGAGAGAATATGCTCTTTGCCGGTTCGGTGCTGCTTGCTTGACCTCGCTCGTCGACTTTGCCTAGCTAGTGGCCGTCACGTCAAGCAGCTGTTGCCAAGTTTCCATCCGTCTCGGAGAAGCCAAATTAATCGCCCGAGACGAAGCCAAATTACGCATCCTCCAATTCAGAACTCAGAAGGCACAACCCACAAGTTGGCAACGAGCCGAGCCGCGCTCTTGGCGCGCGTGTCACCTTGACGCACGCCGAGCACCGGAGTCCGTCCGGGGGCTGACCTGAGAACGGGATGGCGTTTTCCCAAACGGTGGAAAGTCTCGTCTGTCCCGCGCCTCCGCGCGGCGTACGCAGTCAAGCGGCCCAATACAGCGACGGCCACGTACATGTATCTGTCGACGTAACATCACGCGCTTCTTTCCCTTTTCTTTTACCCTTTTGCTTGTGTGCGCGCCTCACACTTTGACATCTCATCGGCTGTCCGAGAGCGACGCGGCGACGCCGTTGCTGTCTTCCAAGGTTTCGGACCATCTACCCGCATACACGTCTCCGTTGCTCTTTTTTTTCTCACTTTCTTGTTCTACTGTTGCTTGGTATCTCTACCAGTGGCAATACGTTTCAGGAAAAGAAAAGATATCTATACTGACAGACATCCTGCGATACTGCGGTCCGAGTTTGAAACGGTCGTTCCATTATTCAGTACGCGGCCAAGATTAAATAGCCTCACCAACCAACGTGCAACGGCTACTTTCGACCGTGCGCGCCTGCGGTAGTTTTGGCGGTCAGCTGTGGGAGGGATCCGTATTTCGTATGCATACGCACGCCCGCATGCGGCATGCTCCGTCATTGGTTGACTGACTGCCTGACTGACTCACTGAAGTATAGTTTATTCAAGATGGCATATACTACTAAAACCACGACAAATAATTTGGAATGGATGGAGTAAAAATCTTTCGCATTCGTTTGTGGATAGAGGAATCAATCCACGGACATGTATGTGGAAGGCAACCATTTAACACTAGCCGCCTACTTTTATAACAAATAAAACCAGTCGAACGAAATTCGTGCAAACAAGTGCGAATTTCATATAAACACGGCCTGATTTTATATAAACATGCTGGATTATATTACAAATACATGAAAGCGGTCCTAGGCAGACTAATCTAAGTGATCGGCGGCGTCCGGTCCCTGTCTCCGGCCATGAACCAAGAGAACAAAACCTTCATCTTTTTCAGCTCTGCCTCCGGAGCCCCGGGAACTAAAGTTGTTCGCCTCCACGTCGCCGCTAAGCGACTAATCGGCTAAAAATGTTGAGCCTACCAAGTTTGACGTCCACGAGAAGGGAGGAGCGGTGGCCTTACTGGGCCACGAGCGGCGGCGACCTACCATGCACTACACTTCCTCGCTGCCGCCAGTGTCTGTGGACATGCCGGCTTCTTCATGGTCGTGGCGCCGGCGTGCGGCCTCCTCGTCGCCGGTGTCGCCGAATAACGCCTCGCCCGCGTCGTCCTCACGCTCCTTGCGGCGGCCGCTACCTCCGCCACTCCCTGCCGGTACCGCCAGCGAGCGAGGCAGATCTCGCGGGCAGAGCGGGAGGACTCAAGCAGCGCGTCCTGCTCCGTCAGGTCCGCATCCGGCGCGATCGTCCTGCCGGCGGCGACCTACTCCTCCGCCCGCAAATGCTCCAGGTGGAGGCTATGGTTGTAGTTGGCGTCGGCCTGCGCCTCCTGAAACTGCTGATGGAAATATGCCCTAGAAGCAATAATAAAATGGTTATTATTATATTTCCTAAATCATGATAAAGGTTTATTATTCATGCTAGAATTGTATTGACCGGAAACTTAAATACATATGTGGATACATAAACAAATACCGTGTCCCTACTAGTGAGCCTCTACTAGACTAGCTCGTTGATCAAAGATGGTTAAAGTTTCCTGACCATAGACATGAGTTGTCATTTGATAAGGGGATCACGTCATTAGGAGAATGATGTGATGGACAAGACTCATCTGTTAGCTTAGCATATTGATCGTTCAGTTTATTGCTATTGCTTTCTTAATGTCAAATACATATTTCTTCGACTATGAAATTATGCAACTCTCGAATACCGGTGGAATACCTTGTGTGCTATCAAACATCACAACGTAACTGAGTGATCATAAAGATGCTCTACAAGTATCTCCAAAGGTGTTTCTTGAGTTGGCATATATCGAGATTAGGATTTCTCACTCCGAATATCGGAGAGGTATCTTTGGGCCCTCTCTGTAATACACATCATAAGAAGCCTTGCAAGCAAAGTGACTAATGAGTTAGTTACAGGATGATGTATTACGGAACGAGTAAAGAGACTTGCCGGTAACGAGATTGAATTAGGTATGAATATACCGATGATCGAATTTCGGGCAACTAACATACCGATGGAGAAAGGGAATTACGTATGTTATCATAAGGTTCGACCGATAAAGATCTTCATAGAATATGTAGGAGCCAATATGGGCATACATGTTCCGCTATTTGTTATTGATCGGAGAGGTGTCTGAGTCATGTCTACATAGTTCTCGAACCCGTAGGGTCTGCACGCTTAACGTTCGTTGACGATATAGTATTATATGAGTCATATGATTTGGTGTTGTTCGGAGTCCCGGATGAGATCACGGACATGACGAGCAGTCTCGAAATGGCGGAGAGGTAAAGATTGATATATAGGACGATGATATTCGGACACTAGAAGAGTTTCGGAGTGCACCGGGTCACGGAAAGGGGTTCCGGACACCCCTGGTGAGTGTATAATCCTAATGGGCCAAAGGGGGGAGGGACAGACCAGTCTCTGGCGCGCCCCTTCCTTGGAAGGATGACCCTAGGGGAAGGAAAGGGGAGGGGTGGCCCCTCCTTCCTTTCCCTCATCAAGTGAGAAAGGAAGGGGGCGCCACCCTCCCCTGCCTTCCTCCCGCACTCATACATGGCAGGGGGCGCAGCTTGGGGCAGGACCCCAAGTGGGATTCGGACCCACTTGGGGCGCCTCCAGGCTGCCTCCTCCCTCCCCCTACCTATATATATGTGGGAGAGGGGCACCTAGCACAAGCACATCAATTCCTTAGCCGTGTGCGGCGCCCCCTCCACCGTTTACTGTTGGAAATATGCCCTAGAGGCAATAATAAAAGGATTATTATTATATTTCCTTGTTCATGATAATTGTCTTTTATTCATGCTATAATTGTGTTATCCGGAAATCGTAATACATGTGTGAGTAATAGACACCAACATGTCCCTAGTAAGCCTCTAGTTGACTAGCTCGTTGATCAATAGATAGTCATGGTTTCCTGACTATGGGCATTGGATGTCATTGATAACGAGATCACATCATTAGGAGAATGATGTGATGGACAAGACCCAATCCTAAACATCGCATAAGATCGTATAGTTCGTTTGCTAGAGTTTTTCCAATGTCAAGTATCTTTTCCTTAGACCATGAGATCGTGTAACTCCCGGATACCGTAGGAGTGCTTTGGGTGTACCAAACGTCACAACGTAACTGGGTGACTATAAAGGTATACTACGGGTATCTCCGAAAGTGTCTGTTGGGTTGACATGGATCAAGACTGGGATTTGTCCCTCCATATGACGGAGAGGTATCATTGGGCCCACTCGGTAATGCATCATCATAATGAGCTCAAAGTGACCAAGTGTCTGGTCACGGGATCATGCATTACGGTATGAGTAAAGTGACTTGCCGGTAACGAGATTGAACGAGGTATTGGGATACCGATGATCGAATCTCGGGCAAGTAACATACCGATTGACGAAGGGAATTGTATGCGGGATTGATTGAATCCTCGACATCGTGGTTCATCCGATGAGATCATCGAGGAGCATGTGGGAGCCAACATGGGTATCCAGATCCCGCTGTTGGTTATTGACCGGAGAGCGATCTCGGTCATGTCTACATGTCTCCCGAACCCGTAGGGTCTACACACTTAAGGTTCGGTGACGCTAGGGTTGTAGGGATATGTATATGCAGTAACCCGAATGTTGTTCGGAGTCCCGGATGAGATCCCGGACGTCACGAGGAGTTCCGGAATGGTCCGGAGGTAAAGAATTATATATAGGAAGTGCTATTTCGGCCATCGGGACAAGTTTCGGGGTCACCGGTATTGTACCGGGACCACCGGAAGGGCCCCGAGGGTCCACCGGGTGGGGCCACCTATCCCGGAGGGCCCCATGGGCTGAAGTGGGAAGGGATCCAGCCCAAAGTGGGCTGGGGCGCCACTTTCCCCTAGGGCCCATGCGCCTAGGGTGGGGGAAACCCTAAAGGAAGAGTCCTAGAAGGGGAAGGCACCTCCTAGGTGCCTTGGGGAGGAGGGATTCCTCCCTTGGCGCCGCCCCCCCTAGGAGATTGCATCTCCTACGGTCGGCCCCCCTTAGGCCCCCTATATATAGTGGGGGGAAGGGAGGACCTCTCACCCTTGCCTTTGGTGCCTCCCTCTCCCTCTCCAACACCTCCTCCTCCTCCATAGTGCTTGGCGAAGCCCTGCCGGAGTACTGCAGCTCCATCACCACCACGCCGTCGTGCTGCTGCTGGAGCCATCTTCCTCAACCTCTCCTTCCCCTTGCTGGATCAAGAAGGAGGAGACGTTACGCTGACCGTACGTGTGTTGAACGCGGAGGTGCCGTCCGTTCGGCGCTAGGATCTCCGGTGATTTGGATCACGTCGAGTACGCCTTCCTCATCCCCGTTCTTTGAACGCTTCCGCGCGTGATCTACAAAGGTATGTAGATGCAATCCGATTCATCGTTGCTAGATGAACTCCTAGATGGATCTTGGTGAAACCGTAGGAAAATTTTTGTTTTCTGCAACGTTCTCGAACAGTGGTATCAGAGCTAGGTCTATGCGTAGTTCTCTTGCACGAGTAGAACACAATTTTTTGTGGGCGTTGATGTTGTCAACTTTCTTGCCGCTACTAGTCTTATCTTGCTTCAACGGTATTGTGGGATGAAGCGGCCCGGACTAACCTTACATGTACGCTTATGTGAGACCGGTTCCACCGACTAACATGCACAAGTTGCATAAGGTGGCTGGCGAGTGTCTGTCTCTCCCACTTTAGTTGGAGCGGATTCGATGAAAAGGGTCCTTATGAAGGGTAAATAGAAGTTGACAAATCACGTTGTGGCTTTCACGTAGGTAAGAAAACGTTCTTGCTAGAACCCTGTTTCAGCCACGTAAAACTTGCAAACAACAATTAGAGGACGTCTAACTTGTTTTTGCAGCAAGTGCTTTGTGATATGATATGGCCAAAGTTGTGATGAATGATGAATGATATATATGTGATGTATGAGATGTTCATGCTATTGTAATAGGAATCACGACTTGCATGTCGATGAGTATGACAACCGGCAGGAGCCATAGGAGTTGTCTTTATTTTTTGTATGACCTGCGTGTCATTGAGAAACGCCATGTAAATTACTTTACTTTATTGCTAAACGCATTAGCCATAGTAGTAGAAGTAATAGTTGGTGAGCAACTTCATGGAGACACAATGGATGGAGATCATGGTGTCATGCCGGTGACAAGATGATCATGGAGCCCCAAGATGGAGATCAAAGGAGCTATGTGATATTGGCCATATCATGTCACTATTATTATTTGATTGCATGTGATGTTTATCATGTTTCTGCATCTTGTTTACTTAGAATGACGGTAGTAAATAAGATGATCCCTCATAATAATTTCAAGAAAGTGTTCCCCCTAACTGTGCACCGTTGCGACAGTTCGTTGTTTCGAAGCACCACGTGATGATCGGGTGTTAGATTCTAACGTTCACATACAACGGGTGTAAGACAGATTTACACATGCAAACACTTAGGTTGACTTGACGAGCCTAGCATGTACAGACATGGCCTCGGAACACAGAAGACTGAAAGGTCGAGCATGAGTCGTATAGAAGATACGATCAACATGAAGATGTTCACCGATGTTGACTAGTCCGTCTCACGTGATGATCGGACACGGCCTAGTTGACTCGGATCATGTTATACTTAGATGACTAGCAGAGGGATGTCTATCTAAGTGGGAGTTCATTGAATAATTTGATTAGATGAACTTAATTATCATGAACTTAGTCTAAATATTTTACAATATGTCTTGTAGATCAAATGGCCAACGTAGTCCTCAACTTCAACGCGTTCCTAGAGAAAACCAAGCTGAAAGACGATGGCAGCAACTACACGGACTGGGTCCGGAACCTGAGGATCATCCTCATAGCTGCCAAGAAAGATTATGTCCTACAAGCACCGCTAGGTGACGCACCTATTCTCCCTGCAGAACAAGACGTTATGAACGCTTGGCAGACACGTACCGATGAATACTCCCTCGTTCAGTGCGGCATGCTTTACAGCTTAGAGCCGGGGCTCCAAAAGCGTTTTGAGAGACACGGAGCATATGAGATGTTCGAGGAGCTGAAAATGGTTTTCCAAGCTCATGCACGGGTCGAGAGATATCAAGTCTCCGACAAGTTCTTCAGCTGTAAGATGGAGGAAAACAGTTCTGTCAGTGAGCACATAATCACTATGTCTGGGTTGCATAACCGCTTGACTCAGCTGGGAGTTAATCTCCTGGATGACGCGGTCATTGACAGAATCCTTCAGTCGCTTCCACCAAGCTACAAGAGCTTTGTGATGAACTTCAATATGCAGGGGATGGAAAAGACCATTCCTGAAGTATTTGCAATGCTGAAATCAGCAGAGGTAGAAGTCAAAAAGGGAACATCAAGTGTTGATGGTGAATAAAACCACTAAGTTCAAGAAAGGCAAGGGTAAGAAAACCTTCAAGAAGGACGGCAAGGGAGTTGCCGCACCCGGCAAGCAATCTGCCAGGAAGAAGCCAAAGAATGGACCCAAGCCCGAGACTGAGTGCTTTTATTGCAAGGAAAGTGGTCACTGGAAGCGGAACTGCCCCAAATACTTAGCGGACAAGAAGGCCAGCAAAACGAAAGGTATATGTGATATACATGTAATTGATGTGTGTTGGGGAACGTTGCAGAAAACAAAAATTTTCCTACGGTTTCACCAAGATCCATCTATGAGTTCATCTAGCAACGAGTGATCGGATGCATCTACATACCTTTGTAGATCGCGAGCGGAAGCGTTCAAAGAACGGGGATGAGGTAGTCGAACACGACGTGATCCAAATCACCAGAGATCCTAGCACCGAACGGACGGTACCTCCGCGTTCAACACACGTACGGTCAGCGTAATGTCTCCTTGTTCTTGATCCAGCAAGAGGGAAGGAGAGGTTGAGGAAGATGGTTCCAGCAGCAGCACGACGGCGTGGTGGTGATGGAGCTGCAGTACTCCGTCAGGGCTTCGCCAAGCGCTATGGAGAAGGAGGAGGTGTTGGAGAGGGAGAAGGAGGCAACCAAAGGCGTGGATGAAAAGCCCTCCTTCCCCCACTATATATAGGAGGGCCAAGGGGGGGCGCCGGCCAAGGGAGGTTTCCCTCCCCCCCAAGGCACCTAGGAGGTGCCTTCCACTAGTGGGACTCTTCCCTTTTGTGAACCCTAGGCGCATGGGCCTCTTGGGGCTGGTGCCCTTGGCCCATGTAGGCCAAGGCGCACCCCCTAAAGCCCATGTGGCCCCCCGGGGCAGGTGGCCCCACCCGGTGGACCCCTGGGACCCTTCCGGTGGTCCCGGTACAATACTGATGACCCCGAAACTTGTCCCGATGGCCGAAACAGGACTTCCCATATATAAATCTTTACCTCCGGACCATTCCGGAACTCCTCATGACGTCCGGGATCTCATCCGGGACTCCGAACAACATTCGGGTTACTGCATATACATATCCCTACAACCCTAGCGTCACCAAACCTTAAGTGTGTAGACCCTACGGGTTCGGGAGACATGCAGACATGACCGAGACGACTCTCCGGTCAATAACCAACAGCGGGATCTGGATACCCATGTTGGCTCCCACATGCTCCACGATGATCTCATCGGATGAACCACGATGTCGAGGATTCAAGCAACCCCGTATACAATTCCCTTTGTCAATCGGTATGTTACTTGCCCGAGATCTGATCGTCGGTATCCCAATACCTCGTTCAATATCGTTACCGACAAGTCACTTTACTCGTACCGTAATGCATGATCCCGTGACCAGACACTTGGTCACTTTGAGCTCATAATGATGATGCATTACGGAGTGGGCCCAGTGATACCTCTCCGTCATACGGAGTGACAAATCCCAGTCTTGATCCGTGTCAACCCAACAGACACTTTTGGAGATACCCGTAGTCTACCTTTATAGTCACCCAGTTACGTTGTGACGTTTGGTATACCCAAAGCACTCCTACGGTATCCGGGAGTTACACGATCTCATGGTTTAAGGAAAAGATACTTTGACATTGGAAAAACTCTAGCAAACGAACTATACGATCTTTAAGCTATGTTTAGGATTGGGTCTTGTCCATCACATCATTCTCCTAATGATGTGATCTCGTTATCAATGACATCCAATGTCCATAGTCAGGAAACCATGACTATCTATTGATCAACGAGCTAGTCAACTAGAGGCTTACTAGGGACATGTTGGTGTCTATTATTCACACATGTATTACGATTTCCGGATAATACAATTATAGCATGAATAAAGACAATTATCATGAACAAGGAAATATAATAATAATGCTTTTGAATAAAGATCATTATCATGAATAAAGATCATTATCATTAACTTCCTCTCTAGTCGGTGCAGGCACCTCAGGAACATTTTCTTGAGTTGCGCCATTTTCCGGTTCAAGAGGTAACACTTCATCAAGTTCTACTTTCCTCCCACTTACTTCTTTCGAGAGAAACTCTTTCTCTAGAAAGAATCCATTCTTGGCAACAAAGATCTTGCCTTCGGATCTGAGGTAGAAGGTATACCCAACAGTTTCTTTAGGGTATCCTATGAAGACACATCTTTCCGACTTGGGTTCGAGCTTTTCAGGTTGAAGTTTCTTGACATAAGCATCGCATCCCCAAACTTTTAGAAACGACAACTTAGGTTTCTTCCCAAACCATAATTCAAACGGTGTCGTCTCAACGGATTTCGACGGAGCCCTATTTAAAGTGAATGCGACAGTCTCTAAAGCATAGCCCCAAAAAGATAGCGGTAAATCGGTAAGAGACATCATAGATCGCACCATATCTAATAGAGTGCGATTACGACGTTCGGACACACCATTACGCTGAGGTGTTCCAGGCGGCGTGAGTTGTGAAACTATTCCACATTTTCTTAAGTGTGTGCCAAACTCGTGACTCAAGTATTCTCCTCCACGATCTGATCGCAGGAACTTGATTTTCCTGTCACGTTGATTCTCAACCTCACTCTGAAATTCTTTGAACTTTTCAAAGGTCTCAGACTTGTGTTTCATTAAGTAGACATACCCATATCTACTCAAGTCATCAGTGAGGGTGAGAACATAACGATAGCCACCGCGAGCCTCAACACTCATTGGACCGCACACATCAGTATGTATGATTTCCAATAAGTTGGTTGCTCGCTCCATTGTTCCTGAGAACGGAGTCTTGGTCATCTTACCCATGAGGCATGGTTCGCACGTGTCAAATGATTCGTAATCAAGAGACTCTAAAAGTCCATCTGCATGGAGCTTCTTCATGCGTTTGACATCTATGTGACCAAGGCGGCAGTGCCACAAGTATGTGGGACTATCATTATCAACTTTACATCTTTTGGTACTCACACTATGAATATGTGTAGCATTACGCTCGAGATTCATTAAGAATAAACCATTCACCATAGGAGCATGACCATAAAACATATCTCTCATATAAATAGAATAACCATTATTCTCGGATTTAAATGAGTAGCCATCTCGAATTAAACGAGATCCCGATACAATGTTCATGCTCAAAGCTGGCACTAAATAACAATTATTAAGGTTTAAAACTAATCCCGAAGGTAAATGTAGAGGTAGCGTGCCGACGGCGATCACATTGACCTTGGAACCATTCCCGACGCGCATCGTCACCTCGTCCTTTGCCAGTCTCCGCCTATTCCGCAGCCCCTGCTTTGAGTTACAAATGTGAGCAACTGCACCGGTATCAAATACCCAGGAGCTACTACGGGTACTAGTAAGGTACACATCAATTACATGTATATCATATATACCTTTTGTTTTGCCGGCCTTCTTGTCCGCTAAGTATTTGGGGCAGTTCCGCTTCCAGTGACCACTTCCCTTGCAATAAAAGCACTCAGTCTCGGGCTTGGGTCCATTCTTTGGCTTCTTCCCAGCAGCTTGCTTGCCGGGCGCGGCAACTCCTTTGCCGTCCTTCTTGAAGTTCTTTTTACCCTTGCCCTTCTTGAACTTAGTGGTTTTATTCACCATCAACATTTGATGTTCCTTCTTGACTTCTACCTCTGCTGATTTCAGCATTGAAAATACCTCCGGAATGGTCTTTTCCATCCCCTGCATATTGAAGTTCATCACAAAGCTCTTGTAGCTTGGTGGAAGCGACTGGAGGATTCTGTCAATGACCGCATCATCCGGGAGATTAACTCCCAGCTGAGTCAAGCGGTTATTTAACCCAGACATAGTGAGTATGTGCTCACTGACAGAACTATTTTCCTCCATCTTACAGCTGAAGAATTTGTCGGAGACTTCATATCTCTCGACCCGGGCATGAGCTTGGAAAACCATTTTCAGCTCTTCGAACATCTCATATGCTCCATGTCTCTCAAAACGTTTTTGGAGCCCCGGCTCTAGGCTGTAAAGCATGCCGCACTGAACGAGGGAGTAGTCATCGGCACGTGTCTGCCAAGCGTTCATAACGTCTTGGTTCTGTGGGACGGGTGCGTCACCTAGCGGTGCTTGTAGGACATATTCTTTCTTGGCAGCTATGAGGATGATCCTCAGGTTCCGGACCTAGTCCGTATAGTTGCTGCCATCGTCTTTCAGCTTGGTTTTCTCTAGGAACGCGTTGAAGTTGAGGACTACGTTGGCCATTTGATCTACAAGACATATTGCAAAGATTTTTAGACTAAGTTCATGATAATAAAGTTCATCCAATCAAATTATTCAATGAACTCCCACTTAGATAGACATCCCTCTGCTAGTCATCTAAGTATAACATGATCCGAGTCAACTAGGCCGTGTCCGATCATCACGTGAGACGGACTAGTCGACGTCGGTGAACATCTTCATGTTGATCGTATCTTCTATACGACTCATGCTCGACCTTTCGGTCTTCTGTGTTCCGAGGCCATGTCTATACACATGCTAGGCTCGTCAAGTCAACCTAAGTGTTTGCATGTGTAAATCTGTCTTACACCCGTTGTATGTGAACGTTTGAATCAAACACCCAATCATCACGTGGTGCATTGAAACAACGAACTGTCGCAACGGTGCACAGTTAGGGGGAACACTTTCTTGAAATTATTATGAGGGATCATCTTATTTACTACCGTCGTTCTAAGTAAACAAGATGCAAAACATGATAAACATCAAATGCAATCAAATAATAATAGTGACATGATATGGCCATTATCACATAGCTCCTTTGATCTCCATCTTGGGGCTCCATGATCATCTTGTCACCGGCTTGACACCATGATCTCCATCATCATGATCCCCATCATCGTGTCTCCATGAAGTTGCTCGCCAACTATTACTTCTACTACTATGGCTAACGTGTTTAGCAATAAAGTAAAGTAATTTACATGGCGTTTCTCAATGACACGCGGGTCATACAAAAAATAAAGACAACTCCTATGGCTCCTACCGGTTGTCATACTCATCGACATGCAAGTCGTGATTCCTATTACAATAGCATGAACAACTCATACATCACATATATATCATTCATCATTCATCACAACTTTGGCCATATCATATCACAAAGCACTTGCTGCAAAAACAAGTTAGACGTCCTCTAATTGTTGTTGCAAGTTTTACGTGGCTGAATTAGGGTTCTAGCAAGAACGTTTTCTTACCTACGTGAAAGCCACAACGTGATTTGTCAACTTCTATTTACCCTTCATAAGGACCCTTTTCATTGAATCCACTCCAACTAAAGTGGGAGAGACAGACACCCGCCAGCCACCTTATGCAACTAGTGCATGTTTGTCGGTGGAACCGGTCTCACGTAAGCGTACGTGTAAGGTTGGTCCGGGACGCTTCATCCCACAATACCGTTGAAGCAAGATAAGACTAGTAACCGCAAGAAAGTTGACAACATCTACGCCCACAACAAATTGTGTTCTACTCGCGCAAGAAGAACTACGCATAGACCTAGATCATGATGCCACTGTTGGGGAACGTTGCAGAAAACAAAAATTTTCCTACGGTTTCACCAAGATCCATCTATGAGTTCATCTAGCAACGAGTGATCGGATGCATCTACATACCTTTGTAGATCGCGAGCGGAAGCGTTCAAAGAACGGGGATGAGGTAGTCGAACACGACGTGATCCAAAACACCGGAGATCCTAGCACCGAACGGACGGTACCTCCGCGTTCAACACACGTACGGTCGGCGTAACGTCTCCTTCTTCTTGATCCAGCAAGAGGGAAGGAGAGGTTGAGGAAGATGGCTCCAGCAGCAGCACGACGGCGTGGTGGTGATGGAGCTGCAGTACTCCGTCAGGGCTTCGCCAAGCGCTATGGAGGAGGAGGAGGTGTTGGAGAGGGAGAAGGAGGCAACCAAAGGCATGGATGAAAAGCCCTCCTTCCCCCACTATATATAGGAGGGCCAAGGGGGGGCGCCGGCCCTAGGAGATCCAATCTCCTAGGGGGGGCGGCGGCCAAGGGAGGTTTCCCTCCCCCCCAAGGCACCTAGGAGGTGCCTTCCACTAGTGGGACTCTTCCCTTTTGTGAACCCTAGGCGCATGGGCCTCTTGGGGCTGATGCCCTTGGCCCATGTAGGCCAAGGCGCACCCCCTACAGCCCATGTGGCCCCCCGGGGCAGGTGGCCCCACCCGGTGGACCCCCGGGACCCTTCCGGTGGTCCCAGTACAATACCGATGACCCCGAAACTTGTCCCGATGGCCGAAACAGGACTTCCCATATATAAATCTTTACCTCCGGACCATTCCGGAACTCCTCATGACGTCCGGGATCTCATCCGGGACTCCAAACAACATTCGGGTTACTGTATATACATATCCCTACAACCCTAGCGTCATCGAACCTTAAGTGTGTAGACCCTACGGGTTCGGGAGACATGCAGACATGACCGAGACGACTCTCCGGTCAATAACCAATAGCGGGATCTGGATACCCATGTTGGCTCCCACATGCTCCACGATGATCTCATCGGATGAACCACGATGTCAAGGATTCAAGCAACCCCGTATACAATTCCCTTTGTCAATCGGTATGTTACTTGCCCGAGATCTGATCGTCAGTATCCCAATACCTCGTTCAATCTCGTTACCGGCAAGTCACTTTACTCGTACCGTAATGCATGATCCCGTGACCAGACACTTGGTCACTTTGAGCTCATAATGATGATGCATTACCGAGTGGGCCTAGTGATACCTCTCCGTCATACGGAGTGACAAATCCCAGTCTTGATCCGTGTCAACCCAACAGACACTTTCGGAGATACCCGTAGTCTACCTTTATAGTCACCCAGTTACGTTGTGACGTTTGGTATACCCAAAGCACTCCTACGGTATCCGGGAGTTACACGATCTCATGGTCTAAGGAAAAGATACTTGACATTGGAAAACTCTACCAAACGAACTATACGATCTTATGCTATGTTTAGGATTGGGTCTTGTCCATCACATCATTCTCCTAATGATGTGATCTCGTTATCAATGACATCCAATGTCCATAGTCAGGAAACCATGACTATCTATTGATCAACGAGCTAGTCAACTAGAGGCTTACTAGGGACATGTTGGTGTCTATTATTCACACATGTATTACGATTTCCGGATAATACAATTATAGCATGAATAAAGACAATTATCATGAACAAGGAAATATAATAATAATGCTTTTATTATTGCCTCTAGGGCATATTTCCAACAATGTGTACCTTACCAGTACTCGTAGTAGCTCCTGGGTATTTGATACCCGTGCGGTTGCTCACATTTGTAACTCAAAACAGGAGCTGCAGAATAAGCGGAGACTGGCAAAGGACGAGGTGACGATGCGCGTCGGGAATGGTTCCAAGGTCAATGTGATCGCCGTCAGCACGCTACCTCTACATTTACCTTCGGGATTAGTTTTAAACCTTAATAATTGTTATTTAGTGCCAGCTTTGAGCATGAACATTGTATCAGGATCTCGTTTAATTCGAGATGGCTACTCATTTAAATCCGAGAATAATGGTTGTTCTATTTATATGAGAGATATGTTTTATGGTCATGCTCCGATGGTGAATGGTTTATTTCTAATGAATCTCGAGCGTAATGCTACACATGTTCATAGTGTGAGTACCAAAAGATGTAAGATTGATAATGATAGTCCCACATACTTGTGGCACTGCCGCCTTGGTCACATAGGTGTCAAACGCATGAAGAAGCTCCATGCTGATGGACTTTTAGAGTCTCTTGATTACGAATCATTTGACACGTGCGAACCATGCCTCATGGGTAAAATGACCAAGACTCCGTTCTCAGGAACAATGGAGCGAGCAACCAACTTATTGGAAATCATACATACTGATGTGTGCGGTCCAATGAGTGTTGAGGCTCGCGGTGGCTATCGTTATGTTCTCACCCTCACTGATGACTTGAGTAGATATGGGTATGTCTACTTAATGAAACACAAGTCTGAGACCTTTGAAAAGTTCAAAGAATTTCAGAGTGAGGTTGAGAATCAACATGACAGGAAAATCAAGTTCCTGCGATCAGATCGTGGAGGAGAATACTTGAGTCACGAGTTTGGCACACACTTAAGAAAATGTGGAATAGTTTCACAACTCACGCCGCCTGGAACACCTCAGCGTAATGGTGTGTCCGAACGTCGTAATCGCACTCTATTAGATATGGTGCGATCTATGATGTCTCTTACCGATTTACCGCTATCTTTTTGGGGCTATGCTTTAGAGACTGCCGCATTCACTTTAAATAGGGCTCCGTCGAAATCCGTTGAGACGACACCATATGAATTATGGTTTGGGAAGAAACCTAAGCTGTCGTTTCTAAAAGTTTGGGGATGCGATGCTTATGTCAAGAAACTTCAACCTGAAAAGCTCGAACCCAAATCAGAAAAATGCGTCTTCATAGGATACCCTAAAGAAATTATTGGGTATACCTTCTACCTCAGATCCGAAGGCAAGATCTTTGTTGCCAAGAATGGGTCCTTTCTAGAGAAAGAGTTTCTCTCGAAAGAAGTAAGTGGGAGGAAAGTAGAACTTGATGAAGTATTACCTCTTGAACCGGAAAATGGCGCAACTCAAGAAAATGTTCCTGAGATGCCTGCACCGACTAGAGAGGAAGTTAATGATGATGATCATGAAACTTCAGATCAAGTTGCTACTAAAATTCGAAGGTCCACAAGGACACGTTCCGCACCAGAGTGGTACGGCAACCCTGTCTTGGAAATCATGTTGTTAGACAATGGTGAAGCTTCGAACTATGAGGAAGCGATGGTGGGCCCGGATTCCGACAAATGGCTAGAAGCCATGAAATCTGAGATAGGATCCATGTATGAAAACGAAGTATGGACTTTGACTGACTTGCCCGTTGAGCGGCGAGCCATAGAAAATAAATGGATCTTTAAGAAGAAGACAGACGCGGATGGTAATGTGACCATCTATAAAGCTCGGCTTGTCGCTAAGGGTTATCGACAAGTTCAAGGTGTTGACTACGATGAGACTTTCTCACCGGTAGCGAAGCCGAAGTCCGTCCGAATCATGTTAGCAATTTCCGCATTCTATGATTATGAGATATGGCAAATGGACGTCAAAACGGCATTCCTTAATGGTTTCCTTAAGGAAGAATTGTATATGATGCAGCCAGAAGGTTTTGTCGATCCTAAGAATGCTAACAAGGTGTGCAAGCTCCAACGCTCGATTTATGGGCTGGTGCAAGCATCTCGGAGTTGGAACATTTGCTTTGATGAGATGATCAAAGCGTTTGGGTTTACGCAGACTTATGGAGAAGCCTGCATTTACAAGAAAGTGAGTGGGAGCTCTGTAGCATTTCTCATATTATATGTAGATGACATACTTTTGATGGGAAATGATATAGAACTCTTGGACAACATTAAGGCCTACTTGAATAAGGGTTTTTCAATGAAGGACCTTGGAGAAGCTGCTTATATATTAGGCATCAAGATCTATAGAGATAGATCAAGACGCCTCATAGGTCTTTCACAAAGCACATACCTTGATAAGATATTGAAGAAGTTCAATATGGATCAGTCTAAGAAGGGGTTCTTGCCTGTGTTGCAAGGTGTGAAATTGAGCTCAGCTCAATGTCCGACCACGGCAGAAGATATAGAAGAGATGAGTGTCATCCCCTATGCCTCAGCCATAGGTTCTATTATGTATGCCATGCTGTGTACCAGACCTGATGTAAACCTTGCCGTAAGTTTGGTAGGAAGGTACCAAAGTAATCCCGACAAGGAACACTGGACAGCGGTCAAGAATATCCTGAAGTACCTGAAAAGGACTAAGGAAATGTTTCTCGTTTATGGAGGTGATGAAGAGCTCGTCGTAAAAGGTTACGTCGATGCTAGCTTCGACACAGATCTGGATGACTCAAAGTCACAAACCGGATACGTGTATATTTTGAATGGTGGGGCAGTAAGCTGGTGCAGTTGCAAGCAAAGCGTCGTGGCGGGATCTACATGTGAAGCGGAATACATGGCAGCCTCGGAGGCAGCGCATGAAGCAATTTGGGTGAAGGAGTTCATCACCGACCTAGGAGTCATACCCAATGCGTCGGGGCCAATCAAACTCTTCTATGACAACACTGGAGCTATTGCACTTGCCAAGGAGCCCAGGTTTCACAAGAAGACCAGGCACATCAAGCGTCGCTTCAACTCCATTCGTGAAAATGTTCAAGATGGAGACATAGATATTTGTAAAGTACATACGGACCTGAATGTAGCAGATCCGTTGACTAAACCTCTCCCTAGAGCAAAACATGATCAACACCAGAATTCCATGGGTGTTCGATTCATCACAATGTAACTAGATTATTGACTCTAGTGCAAGTGGGAGACTGTTGGAAATATGCCCTAGAGGCAATAATAAAAGGATTATTATTATATTTCCTTGTTCATGATAATTGTCTTTTATTCATGCTATAATTGTGTTATCCGGAAATCGTAATACATGTGTGAGTAATAGACACCAACATGTCGCTAGTAAGCCTCTAGTTGACTAGCTCGTTGATCAATAGATAGTCATGGTTTCCTGACTATGGGCATTGGATGTCATTGATAACGAGATCACATCATTAGGAGAATGATGTGATGGACAAGACCCAATCCTAAACATAGCATAAGATCGTATAGTTCGTTTGGTAGAGTTTTCCAATGTCAAGTATCTTTTCCTTAGACCATGAGATCGTGTAACTCCCGGATACCGTAGGAGTGCTTTGGGTGTACCAAACGTCACAACGTAACTGGGTGACTATAAAGGTATACTACGGGTATCTCTGAAAGTGTCTATTGGGTTGACATGGATCAAGACTGGGATTTGTCCCTCCATATGACAGAGAGGTATCACTTGGCCCACTCGGTAATGCATCATCATAATGAGCTCAAAGTGACCAAGTGTCTGGTCACGGGATCATGCATTACGGTATGATTAAAGTGACTTGCCGGTAACGAGACTGAACGAGGTATTGGGATACCGACGATCGAATCTCGGGCAAGTAACATACCGATTGACGAAGGGAATTGTATGCGGGATTGATTGAATCCTCGACATCGTGGTTCATTTGATGAGATCATCGAGGAGCATGTGGGAGCCAACATGGGTATCCAGATCCCGCTGTTGGTTATTGACCGGAGAGCGATCTCGGTCATGTCTACATGTCTCCCGAACCCGTAGGGTCTACACACTTAAGGTTCGGTGACGCTAGGGTTGTAGGGATATGTATATGCAGTAACCCGAATGTTGTTCGGAGTCTCGGATGAGATCCCGGACGTCACGAGGAGTTCCGGAATGGTCCGGAGGTAAAGAATTAGATATAGGAAGTGCTATTTCGGCCATCGGGACAAGTTTCGGGGTCACCGGTATTGTACCGGGACCACCGGAAGGGTCCCGGGGGTCCACCGGGTGGGGCCACCTATCCCGGAGGGCCCCATGGGCTGAAGTGGGAAGGGATCCAGCCCAAAGTGGTCTAGGGCGCCACTTTCCCCTAGGGCCCATGCGCCTAGGGTGGGGGAAACCCTAAAGGAAGAGTCCTAGAAGGGGAAGGCACCTCCTAGGTGCCTTGGGGAGGAGGGATTCCTCCCTTGGCCGCCGCCCCCCTAGGAGATTGCATCTCCTAGGGCCGGCGCCCCCCCTTAGGCCCCCTATATATAGTGGGGGGAAGGGAGGACCTCTCACCCTTGCCTTTGGTGGCTCCCTCTCCCTCTGCAACACCTCCTCCTCCTCCATAGTGCTTGGCGAAGCCCTGTTGGAGTACTGCAGCTCCATCACCACCACGCCGTCGTGCTGCTGCTGGAGCCATCTTCCTCAACCTCTCCTTCCCCTTGCTGGATCAAGAAGGAGGAGACGTTACGCTGACCGTACGTGTGTTGAACGCGGAGGTGCCGTCCGTTCGGCGCTAGGATCTCCGGTGATTTGGATCACGTCGAGTACGCCTTCCTCATCCCCGTTCTTTAAACGCTTCCACGCGTGATCTACAAAGGTATGTAGATGCAATCCGATTACTCGTTGCTAGATGAACTCCTAGATGGATCTTGGTGAAACCGTAGGAAAAATTTTGTTTTCTGCAACGTTCTCCAACATTTACATCCCCGGTCATTTTTCGTAGTGCTTAGACGAAGTCCTGCGGAGATAGCTTCACCATCACCGTCACCACGCCGTCGTGCTGCCGGAACTCATCCACTACCGCGCCGTCTTGCTGGATCAAGAAGGCGGACGTCATCGAGCTGAACGTGGAGGTGTCGTACGTTCGATGCTCGATCGATTGGAACGCGAAGAAGTTTGACTACATCAACCGCGGTGTTAAACGCTTCCGCTTACGGTCTACGAGGATACGTAGACACACTCGCCCCTCTCGTTGCTATGCATCTCCTTGTTAGATCTTGCGTGTGCGTAGATTTTTTTAACTTTCCATGCAACGTTTTCCAACAACTGCTTCTCCCACTCCTCCCGCACCATGCCCATATAATGGGCACGTGCCTCGCTGATAGTCAGGGTGCAATGCATCGACAAAGAGTGGAGCGGAGGAGGAGGGTGTGATACGTCTCTAATGTATCTATAATTTTTTATTGTTTCACGCTATTATATTATCTATTTTGGATGTTTAATGGGCTTTAATATGCTCTTTTATATTATTTTTGGGACTAACCTATTAACTGGAGGCCCAGTGCCAGTTTCTGTTTTTTTGCCTATTTCAGTGTTTCACAGAAAAGGAATACCAAATGAAATCCAAACGGAATGAAACCTTCGCGATGATCTTTCTTGGACCGAAAACAAACCAAGAGACTTGGAGTGGAATTCTGAAACTTCGTGAGGCGGCCACGAGGCAGGAGGGGGCGCCCAAGGGGGTAGGCGCGTCCCCACCCTCGTGGGCCCCATGGAGCTCCACCGACATACTTTTTTCACCTATATATACCCTTATACCCTAGAAACATTAGGGAGAGCCACGAAACCACTTTTCCACCACCGCAACCTTCTGTCCCCATGAGATCCCATCTCAGGGCCTTTTCCGGCGATCTGCCGGAGGGGGAATCGATCACGGAGGGCTTCTACATCAACACCATAGCCTCTCCGATGAAGCGTGAGTAGTTTACCACAGACCTTTGGGTCCATAGTATTAGTTAGATGGCTTCTTCTCTCTCTTTGATCTTCAATACAAAGTTCTCCTTGATGTTCTTGGAGATCTATTCGATGTAATACTCTTTTGTGGTGTGTTTGCCGAGATCCGATGAATTGTGGGTTTATGAACTTGATTATCTATGAATACTTTTTGGTTCTTCTTTGAATTCTTATATGCATGATTTGATATCTTTGCAAGTCTCTTCGAATTATCGGTTTAGTTTGGCCTACTAGATTGATCTTTCTTGCAATGGGAGAAGTGCTTTGCTTTGGATACAATCTTGCGGTGTCCTTTTCCAGTGACACTAGGGGCAACAAAGCACGTATTGTATTGTTGCCATCGAGGATAAAAAGATGGGGTTTATGTCATATTGCTTGAGTTTATCCCTCTACTCATGTCATCTTGCTTAATGCGTTACTCTGTTCTTATGAACTTAATACTCTAGATGCATGCTGGATAGCTGTCCATGTGTGGAGTAATAGTAGTAGATGCAGAATCGTTTCGATCTACTTGACACAGACGTGATGCCTATATTCATGATCATTGCCTTAGATGTCTTCATAATTATGCAATTTTCTATCAATTCCTCGACAGTAATTTGTTCACCCATTGTAATACATGCTATCATGAGAGAAGCTACTAGTGAAACCTATGGCCCCTGGGTCTCTTTCTTATTATATTGCATCTCTTTTATTATCGCATCTCGTTTACTATTTTGCAATCTTTACTTTCTAATCTATACAACAAAATACCAAACATATTTATCTTATTATCTATATCAGATCTCACTTTCGCAAGTGACCGTGAAGGGATTGACAACCCCATTTATCGCGTTAGTTGCGAGGTTCGTGATTGTTTGTGCAGGTACTAGGTGACTTGTGCGTTGTCTCCTACTAGATTGATACCTTGGTTCTCAAAAACTGAGGAAAATACTTACGCTACTTTGCTGCATCACCCTTTCCTCTTCAAGGGAAAACCAACACATGCTTAAGAGGTAGCAAGAAGGATTTCTGGCGCCGTTGACGGGGAGATCTACGCTAAGTCAAGACATACCAAGTACCCATCATAAACTCTTCTCCCTCACATTACATCATTTGCCATTCGCCACTCGTTTTCCTCCCCCCACTTCACAAGATTTGCCTTTTCTTCGCCCCTCTTCCGTTCGTCCTTCTATTTGCTCGTGTTACCATGTGCCTTCTATTTGCTTGCATCTTCGCTTGCTAAAAATCTATTGATATGGATCCTCATCCTCTTGCTAATATTTTTAAAAAATCCAATTATGATGAACCAATTGCTAGTGAGTTTAGTGCACTAGATTATCTTTATGAGGTTTTGCTTGAAATTCGTGAATCTAAAGATTGTGATGAAGTGCTTTATGAAGTGATTCACGATAGATCTTTGAATAAAAAGCATGATTGCAATGATGTTATTATAAATTCTATTAACGTCAATTGTGCTAATAATATGCAAAACCCTAAGCTTGGGGATGTTAGTTTTGCTATGACTACTATTTGTTGCAATGATCATGATTGGGGTGATTCTTCTTTTGATCTTGAAAATTTATTTAAGCCCCATGATGAATATGAGATTGATAATACTGTTTGCAATATTATTGAAAGTGGGTTTGGAAGAGTGTCAACTTTAGATCCCACACATTTGGAGAATGTTCAATCCTATGAAATTTTTGATAAAAGTGGGTTTGGAGAGGTCATGACTTTAGTTAATGTTAATTCCACTATTTTGGAAGAGTGTCAACTTTGCATGCATGTGGATCGTGTTGAAAATATTTTATGTGATAGCTATTTTGTTGAATTTGCTTATGATCCCACATGTAATTATTATGAGAGAGGAAAATATGATTGTATAAATTTTCATGTTACTAAATTATCTCTCGTTATGTTGAGATTGCTATTGTTTCTTTCCGCTTCCTTGCATATGCTAGTTTTTGCTTGCTATGATAATTTGTTTGCCTATAAGATGCTGATGCATAGGAAGTATGTTAGACTTAGATGTGTTTGTCACATGTTTCATGATCCTCTTTTTGTGCTTCAATTCTTGTCTTTAATGTGAGCATCATTGAAATTATCAATGCCTAGCTAGGGGCGTTAAACGATAGCGCTTGTTGGGAGGCAACCCAATTTTATTTTTGTTCTTTACTTTTTGTTCCAGTTTAGTAATAAATAATTTATCTACCCTCTGTTATGATTGTGTTTTTATGATTTAATTAGTATTTGTGCCAAGTAAAGCCTTTAGGATCTTCTTGGGTGATTGTTGTTTGATCTTGCTGTTAAAAACAGAAAGAATGCGCTCATGAAAATATTTTTTGTTTTTTACCAGAGAGCGATAAAATACCAATTCCAACTGCAGTAGATCAATATAGAAATTTTCCTGGTCTTCCTAATTTTTCAGAATTTTTGGAGTTCCCGAAGTATTTGAAGTAGTCAGATTGCTAGAGACTGTTCTGTTTTTGACAGATTCTGTTTTTCGTGTGTTGTTTGCTTATTTTGATGCATCTATGGCTAGTATGGGGGGGGGGGTATGAACCATAGATAAGTTGGAATACAGTAAGTTTAGCAACAATATAAATAAATAATGAGTTAATTACAGTACCTTAAAGTGGTGGTTTATTTTCTTACACTAACAGAGCTCATGAGATTTTCTGTTGAGTTTTGTGTTGTGAAGTTTTAAAGTTTTTGGATAAAGATTTGATGGATTTTGGAACAAGGAGTGCCAAGAGCCTAAGCTTGGGGATGCCCAAGGCACCCCAAGGTAAAATTCAAGGACAACCAAAAGCCTAAGCTTGGGGATGCCCCGGAAGGCATCCCCTCTTTCGTCTTCGTCTATCGGTAACTTTACTTGAGGCTATATTTTTATTCACCACATGATATGTGTTTTGCTTGGAGCGCATTGTATGATTTGAGTCTTTGCTTTTTAGTTTACCACAATCATCCTTGCTATACACACCTTTTGGGAGAGACACGCATGAATAAGAATTTATTAGAATACTCTATGTGCTTCACTTATATCTTGTGAGCTAGATAATTTTGCTCTAGTGCTTCACTTATATCTTTTTAGAGCACGGTGGTGGTTTTATTTTATAGAAATTATTGATCTCTCATGCTTCAATTATATTATTTTGAGAGTCTTTTAGAACAGCATGGTAATTTGCTTTGGTTATAAAACTAGTCCTAATATGACGGGCATCCAAGAAGGGTATAATAAAAAACTTCCATATAAAGTGCGTTGAATGCTATGAGAAATTTGATACTTGATGATTGTTTTGGGCCATGAGGATGGTGATATTAGAGTCATGCTAGTGAATTAATTGTGAATTTGAGAAATACTTGTGTTGAGGTTGGCAAGTCCCGTAGCATGCACGTATGGTAACCGTTGTGTAACAAATTTGAAGCATGAGGTATTTTTTAATTGTCTTCCTTATGAGTGACGGTCAGGGACGAGCGACGGTCTTTTCCTACCAATCTATCTCCCTAGGAGGATGCGCGTAGTGCTTGGTTTTTGATGACTTGTAGATTTTTGCAATAAGTATGTGATTTCTTTATGACTAATGTTGAGTCCATGGATTATACGCACTCTCACCCTTCCACCATTGCTAGCCTGTCTAGTACCGCGCAAATTTCGCCGGTACCATAAACCCACCATTTACCTTCCTCAAAACAGCCACCATACCTACCTATTATGGCATTTCCATAGCCATTCCGAGATATATTGTCATGCAATTTTCCACCGTTCCGTTTATTATGACACGATCCATCATTGTCATATTGCCTTGCATAATCATGTAGTTGACATCATATTTGTGGCAAAGCCACCGTTTATAAATTTTTTCATACATGTCACTCTTGATTCATTGCACATCCCGGTACACCGCCGGAGGCACGCATATAGAGTCATATTTTTGTTCTAAGTATCGAGTTGTAATCTTCGAGTTGTAAATAAATAGAAGTGTGATGATTATCATTATTAAAGCATTGTCCCATGCGAGGAACAAAAAAGAGAAATGCCAAATAAAAAAGGAAGGCCCAAAAAAATGAGAGAAAAGGAGAGAAGGGACAATGCTACTATCTTTTTTTCCACACTTGTGCTTCAAAGTAGCACCATGATCTTCATGATAGAGAGTCTCTTATTTTTCCACTTTCATATACTAGTGGGAAATTTTCATTATAGAATTTGGCTTGTATATTCCAACAATGGGCTTCCTCAAATGCCCTAGGTCTTCGTGAGCAAGCAAGTTGGATGCACACCCACTTAGTTTCTCTTGTTGAGCTTTCATACATTTATAGCTCTAGTGCATCCGTTGCATGGCAATCCCTACTCACTGACATTGACATCTATTGATGGGCATCTCCATATCCCATTGATACGCCTAGTTGATGTGAGACCATCTTCCTCCCTTTTGTCTTATCCACAACCACCATTCTATTCCACCTATAGTGCTATGTCCATGGCTCGCGTTCATGTATTGCGTGAAAGTTAAAAAAGTTTGAGATTACTAAAGTATGAAACAATTGCTTGGCTTGTCATCGGGGTTGTGCATGATTTGAGTATTTTGTGTGACGAAGATGGAGCATGACCAAACTATATGATTTTGTAGGGTGAACTTTCTTTGGCCATGTTATTTTGAGAAGACATAATTACTTTGTTAGTATGCTTGAAGTATTATTATTTTTATGTCAATATTAAACTTTTGTCTTCAATCTTTCAGATCTGAACATTAATTCCACAATAAAAAATACATTGATAAATATGTTAGGTAGCATTCCACATCAAAAATTCTGTTTTTATCATTTACCTACTCGAGGACGAGCATGAATGAAGCTTGGGGATGCTTGATACGTCTCCAACGTATCTATAATTTTTGATTGTTTCATGCTATTATATTATCTATTTTGGATGTTTAATGGGCTTTAATATGCTCTTTTATATTATTTTTGGGACCAACCTATTAGCCGGAGGTGAAGGAAATATGCCCTAGAGGCAATAATAAAGTTATTATTTATTTCCTTATATCATGATAAATGTTTACTATTCATGCTAGAATTGTATTAACCGGAAACATAATACATGTGTGAATACATAGACAAACAGAGTGTCACTAGTATGCCTCTACTTGACTAGCTCGTTGATCAAAGATGGTTATGTTTCCTAGCCATAGACATGAGTTGTCATTTGATTAACAGGATCACATTCATTAGGAGAATGATGTGATTGACTTGACCCATTGCGTTAGCTTAGCACTCGATCATTTAGCATGTTGCTATTGCTTTCTTCATGACTTATACATGTTCCTATGACTATGAGATTATGCAACTCCCGTTTATCGGAGGAACGCTTTGTGTGCTACCAAACGTCACAACATAACTGGGTGATTATAAAGGTGCTCTACAGGTGTCTCCGAAGGTACTTGTTGGGTTGGCGTATTTTGAGATTAGGATTTGTCACTCCGATTGTCGGAGAGGTATCTCTGGGCCCTCTCGGTAATGCACATCACTTAAGCCTTGCAAGCATTGCAACTAATGAGTTAGTTGCGGGATGATGTATTACAGAATGAGTAAAGAGACTTGCCGGTAACGAGATTGAACTAGGTATTGAGATACCGACGATCAAATCTCGGGCAAGTAACATACCGATGACAAAGGGAACAACGTATGTTGTTATGCGGTCTGACCGATAAAGATCTTCGTAGAATATGTGGGAGCCAATATGAGCATCCAGGTTCCACTATTGGTTATTGACCGGAGACGTGTCTCGGTCATGTCTACATAGTTCTCAAACCCGTAGGGTCCGCACACTTAAAGTTTCGATGACGGTTATATTATGAGTTTATGAGTTTTGATGTACCGAAGGTTGTTCGGAGTCCTGGATGTGATCACGGCATGACGAGGAGTCTCAAAATGGTCGAGACATGAAGATTGATATATTGGAAGCCTATATTTGGATATCGGAAGTGTTTCGGGTGAAATCGGGATTTTACCGGAGTACTGAGGGGTTACCGGAACCCCCCCCCCCGGGGGGGGGGGCTTAATGGGCCATAGTGGGCCTTTGTGGAGAACAGGAGAGGCGGCCAGGGCAGGGTCGCTCCCCCCTCCCCCTAGTCCGAATAGGACAAGGAGAGGGGGGCGGCGCCCCCCCTTTCCTTCCTTTCTCCCTCCTCTTTCCCCCTCCACTCCTAATCCAACAAGGAAAAGGGAGGGAGTCCTACTCCCGGTGGGAGTAGGACTCCTCCTGGAGTGCCCCTCCTAGCCGGCCACACCTCCCCCTTGCTCCTTTATATACGGGGGCAGGGGGCACCCTAGAGACACAATAATTGATCGTTTGATCTTTTAGCCGTGTGTGGTGCCCCCCTCCACCATAGTCCACCTCGATAATACTGTAGCGGTGCTTAGGTGAAGCTCCGTCGGTAGAACATCATCATCGTCACCACACCGTCGTGCTGACGAAACTCTCCCTCAACACTCGGCTGGATCGGAGTTCGAGGGATGTCATCGGGCTGAACATGTGCTGAACTCGGAGGTGCCGTGCGTTCGATACTTGATTGGTCGGATCGTGAAGACGTACGACTACATCAACCGCGATGTGCTAACGCTTCCGCTTTAGGTCTACGAGGGTACGTGGACAACACTCTACCCTCTCGTTGCTATGCATCACTATGATCTTGCGTGTGCGTAGGAATTTTTTTGCAATTACTACGTTCCCCAACAGTGGTATCAGAGCCAGGTTTTATGCGTTGATGTTATATGCACGAGTAGAACACAAGTGAGTTGTGGGCGATATAAGTCATACTGCTTACCAGCATGTCATACTTTGATTCGGCGGTATTGTTGGATGAAGCGACCCGGACCGACATTACGTGTATGCTTACGCGAGACTGGTTCTACCGACGTGTTTTGCACATAGGTGGCTGGCGGGTGTCAGTTTCTCCAACTTTAGTTGAACCGAGTGTGGCTACGTCCGGTCCTTGCGAAGGTTAAAACAGCACCAACTTGACAAACTATCGTTGCGGTTTTGATGCGTAGGTAAGAACGGTTCTTGCTCAGCCCGTAGCAGCCACGTAAAACTTGCAACAACAAAGTAGAGGACGTCTAACTTGTTTTTGCAGGGCATGTTGTGATGTGATATGGACAAAGCATGATGCTAAATTTTATTGTATGAGATGATCATGTTTTGTAACCGAGTTATCGGCAATTCGCAGGAGCCATATGGTTGTCGCTTTATTGTATGCAATGCAATCGCCCTGTAATGCTTTACTTTATCACCAAGCGGTAGTGATAGTCGTAGAAGCATAAGATTGGCGAGACGACAACGATGCTACGATGGAGATCAAGGTGTCGTGCCGGTGATGGTGATCATTGAAAGAACATGCAGTGCCCCCATGTTTGGTTTTGGTAATTGATGACAATCTCTATGGACTAATGGTTGCCTTGAGTTATATTTGAACGTTTTGTCCATAGGCTTTTCTTGGAGTACATGTGTTGGTTTTAAGGAGAGTTGCTGTCGACCAAGGTGCTATTCAAGGAATTATCCAAAGATTGGTCTTGTGAGAGGTTGATCAAGACTAAGTCAAAGAGTGAATCAAGTAGATCAACCCACAAAACGTAGAAGATGTACCAAGAGGGATCAAGTGATCCCATGGTATGGTAAGCATTATCCATTACGCTTTGTGTACTAACCCATGGTCTTCGTGAGAGTTCTGTGTGGGGTTAGGTTGCCGTGTGCAAGTTCAAGTGATGCATCACGAAGAGATCAAGTGCTTGAATCTTGCCATCCATTGTGGTGACAATGGACTTGTGAAAATGTGCGGAAGAGTTGCTCGCCCATAGTGGAGTATGGGGGAGCAATCTACTAGTCTTCACCAAACCAACGCAATCAAGAAAGGTGGTCCAACTTGAGGGAGTCAAGATCGACATCATCTAGCTCAAGTGGACTATGTGCAAGACAAAGGTTTGCCCTTGATAGGTTTTCTATTTTACCGGTCTCATAGTGGTAGTTGGGAGACTGGGTTATAGGATCGATTGCCGTACTATCAAGGGGGGCTCTCGATGAGTAGCTTGATCATATCGTTTGTAGAGAGCTCAAACCATTGCATCCTTGCATCATCTTTATTGGTTCTTGTTTGGTTCTTCTCTTTGTGAGTTTTGGAGCTTATGGTCATCTTGTTGACAAGCTCGAGTTCATCGAAAACGGAGTTCACTTGCATCTTCTGTGATGTTTTCGATGTTGGAGGTTTTGCAGGTTCTTCTCGGTTGGAGGTTTCACTCCTCTTTTTGTTGGCATACCTCCCCTGTTTTGATGCCACTCGTCGCCTTGTATCCAACAAGCTTGAGTTTGCTCAATTCGGAGCTCATATGCAGAAGTTATGGTAGTTCTGGTTTTCCATGGAGTTTACTTGCTTTTGTGGAAGTGGCATAAGGATGGCGCCAGCGGTAGTACCGCTGGGCCGGAGCGGCAGTACCGCTTATCGCCACAAGCGGTAGTACCGCTGTCCCACAGCGGTAGTACCGCCCATGGCCATAAGTGGTAGTACGGCTCCGGTTCCGCGCTGGTACCGCCTCGACTCGAGACGTGGTTTTCTCGTGTCGGGTTCAGCGGCAGTAGGAGCGGTAGTACCGCTCATGTGGGGTAGTACCGCGGCTACCACCACCCCTAGTGCCGCTCAATGGCCCTCCTCTCTGTTCCTTCTCCCTGTGCTCGTGGTAGGCGTTGTGCGCGGTCGCAGCGGTAGTACCGCCGGGCCGAAGCGGCAGTACTGCTTATCGCCACAAGCGGTAGTACCACTGTCCCAAGCGGCAGTACCGCTGGCTCCAGCGGTAGTGCCGCTCATACGGGTACCGATGACCGCCCCCAAGGGTTGCCAAAGTGTACGGGTTCGGTGACCACCCCAAGGGTTGCCATTTGTATGGGTTCGGTGACCGCCCTCAAGGGTCCCTTAGTGGAATCACGGCATCTTGCATTGTGCGAGGGCGTGAGGAGATTACGGTGGCCCTAGTGGCTTCTTGGGGAGCATTGTGCCTCCACACCGCTCCAAACGGAGATTAGCATCCGCAAGGGTGTGAACTTCGGGATACATCATCGTCTCTGCGTGCCTCGGTTATCTCTTAAACGAGCCCTTTACTTATGCACTTTACTTTGTGATAGCCATATTGTTCTTTGTCATATATCTTGCTATCACACAGTTGCTTATCTTGCTTAGCATAAGTTGTTGGTGCACATAGGTGAGCCTAGTTGTTTTATGTTTTGTGCTTGGAAAATTAACCGCTAGGTTTATTCCGCATTTGTTCAAGCCTAAACCGTAATTATTTTAAAATGCCTATTCACCCCCCCTCTAGGCGACATCCACGATCTTTCAATCATGACGGTGCTTCGGAGATGGAGATCACAAGCACGAGATGATGATGGCCATATCATATCACTTATATTGATTGCATGTGATGTTTATCTTTTACAAATCTTATCTTGCTTTGATTGACGGTAGCATTATAAGATGATCTCTCACTAAATTTCAAGATAAAAGTGTTCTCCCTTAGTATGCACCGTTGCCAAAGTTCCTCATGCCCAGACACCACGTGATGATCGGGTGCGATAAGCTCTACGTCCATCTACAACGGGTGCAAGCCAGTTTTGCACACGCAGAATACTCAGGTTAAACTTAACAAGCCTAGCATATGCAGATATGGCCTTGGAACACTGAGACCGAAAGGTCGAGCGTGAATCATATAGTAGATATGATCAACATAGTGATGTTCACCATTGAAAGCTACTCCATTTCACGTGATGATCGGTTATGGTTTAGTTGATTTGGATCACGTGATCACTTAGATGATTAGGGGAAGGTCTATCTAAGTGGGAGTTCTTAAGTAATATGATTAATTGAACTTTAATTTATCATGAACTTAGTCCTGGTAGTATTTGCATATCTATGTTGTAGATCAATTGCTCGCGTTTAGCTCCCATGTTTTATTTTTGATATGTTCCTAGAGAAAACTAAGTTGAAAGATGTTAGTAGCAATGATACGGATTGGATCCGTGATCTGAGGATTTTCCTCATTGCTGCACAGAAGAATTATGTCCTTGATGCACCGCTAGGTGACAGACCTATTGCAGGAGCAGATGCAGACGTTATGAACGTTTGGCTAGCTCAATATTATGACTACTTGATAATTTAGTGCACCGTGCTTAAACGGCTTAGAATCGGGACTTCAAATACGTTTTGAACGTCATGGACCATATGAGATGTTCCAGGAGTTGAAGTTAATATTTCAAGCAAATACCCGAGTTGAGAGATATGAAGTCTCCAACAAGTTTTATAGCTAAAAGATGGAGGAGAATAGCTCAAGCAGTGAGCATGTGCTCAGATTGTCTGGGTACTACAATCGCTTGAATCAAGTGGGAGTTAATCTTCCAGATAAAATAGTGATTGACAGAATTCTCTAGTCACAATCACCAAGTTAGTAGAACTTCGTGATGAATTATAGTATGCAAGGGATGCCGAAAACGATTCCCGAGCTTTTCATTATGATGAAATCGATGAAGGTAGAAATAAAGAAAGAGTATCAAGTGTTGATGATTGACAAAGACCACTAGTTTCAATAAAAGGGAAAAGGGAAGAAGGGGAACTTCAAGAAGAACGCAAGCAAGTTGCTGCTCAAGTGAAGAAGCCCAAGTCTGTACCTAAGCCTGAGACTAAGTGCTTCTACTGCAAAGGGACTAGTCACTGGAAGCGGAACTGCCCCAAGTATTTGGCGGATAAGATGGATGGCAAAGTGAACAAAGGTATATTTGATATACATGTTATTGATAAGTAATTTACTAGTGTTTATAGTAACCCCGTGGTATTTGATACTAATTCAGTTGCTAAGAGTAGTAACTCAAAACGGGAGTTGCAGAATGAACAGAAACTAGTTAAGAGTGAAGTGACGATGTGTGTTGGAAGCAGTTCCAAGATTGATATGATCATCATCACACACTCCATATACTTTCGGGATTAGTGTTGAACCTAAATAAATGTTATTTGGTGTTTGCATTGAGCATGAATATGATTTGATCATGTTTATTGCAATACGGTTATTCATTTAAGGTAGAGAACAATTGTTGTTCTGTTTACATGAATAAAACCTTCTATGGTCATACACACCAACGAAAATGGTTTGTTGGATCTCGATCGTAGTAATACACATATTCATAATATTGAAGCCAAAAGATGCAAAGTTAATAATGATAGTGCAACTTATTTGTGGCACTGCCGTTTAGGTCATATTGGTGTAAAGCGCATGAAGAAACTCCATGCTGATGGGATTTTGGAATAACTTGATTTTGAATCACTTGATGCTTGCGAACCATGCCTTATTGGCAAGATGACTAAAACTCCGTTCTCCGGAACAATAGAGCAAGCAACTGACTTTTTGGAAATAATACATACTGATGTATGCGATCCGATGAGTGTTGAGGCTCGCGGTGGGTATCGTTATTTTTCTGACCTTCACAGATGATTTGAGAATATATGGGCATATCTACTTGAAGAAACGTAAGTCTGAAACATTTGAAAAGTTCAAAGAATTTCAGAGTGAAGTGGAAAATCGTCGTAACAAGAAAATAAAGTTTCTATGATCTGATCGCATAGGCAAATATTTGAGTTACGAGTTTAGCCTTCAATTAAAACAATGTGGAATAGTTTCACAAAACTCATGCCACCTGGAACACCACAGCGTAATGGTGTGTCCGAACGTCGTAACCGTACTTTATTAGATATGATGCTATCTATGATGTCTCTTACCGATTTACCACTACCATTTTGGGGTTATGCATTAGAGACAGCTACATTCACGTTAAATAGGGCACCATCTAAATCCGTTGAGACGACATCGTATGAACTATGGTTTGGCAAGAAACCTAAGCTGTCGTTTCTTAAAGTTTGAGGTTACAATGCTTATGTGAAAAAGTTTCAACCTGATAAGCTCAAACCCAAATCGGAGAAGTGCGTCTTCATAGGATACCCAAAATAAAATGTTGGGTACACCTTCTATCACAGATCCGAAGGCAAGTTATTCATTGCTGAGAATGGATCCTTTCTAGAGAAGGAGTTTCTCTTGAAAGAAGTGAGTGGGAGGAAAGTAGAACTTGATGAGGTAACTGTACCTGCTCCCTTATTGGAAAGTAGTTCATCACAGAAATATGTTCCTGTGACTACTACACCAATTAGTGAGGAAGCTAATGATGATGATCATGTAACTTAAGATCAAGTTGCTACCGAACCTCGTAGGTAAACCAGAGTGAGATCTGCACCAGAGTGGTACGGTAATCCTGTTCTGGAGGTCATGTTACTTGACCATGACAAGCCTACGAACTATGAGGAAGCGATTGATGAGCCCAGATTCCGCGAAATGGCTTGAGGCCATGAAATCTGAGATGAGATCCATGTATGAGAACAAAGTATGGACTTTGATTGACTTGCCCATTGATCGGCGAAGCATTGAGATTAAATGGATCTTCAAGAGGAAGACGGACGCTGATAGTAGTGTTACTATCTACAAATCTAGAATTGTCGCGAAAAGGTTTTCGACAAGTTCAAGGTGTTGACTACGATGAGAATTTCTCACTCGTATCTATGCTTAAGTCTGTCCGAATCATGTTAGCAATTGCCGCATTTTATGAAATCTGGCAAATGGATAAACAAAACTGCATTCCTTAATGGATTTATTAAAGAAGAGTTGTATATGATGCAACCAGAAGGTTTTGTCAATCCTCAAGGTACTAACAAAATATGCAAGCTCCAGCGATCCATCTATGGACTGGTGCAAGCATCTCGAAATTGGAATATACGCTTTGATAAGTTGATCAAAGCATATACTTTTATACAGACTTGCGGTGAAGCCTGTATTTACAAGAAAGTGAGTGGGAGCACTACAGCATTTCTGATAAGTATATGTGAATGACATATTGTTGATCGGAGATAATGTAGAATTATTCTGCAAAGCATAAAGGAATGTTTGAAAGGAGTTTTTCAAAGAAAGACCTCGGTGAAGCTGCTTACATATTGAGCATCAAGATCTATAGAGATAGATCAAGACGCTTGATAAGTTTTTCAATGAGTACATACCTTGACAAGATTTTGAAGTAGTTCAAAATGGAACAGTCAAAGGAGTTTTTGCCTGTGTTACAAGGTGTGAAGTTGAGTAAGACTCAAAACCCGACCACGACAGAAGATAGAGAGAGAATGAAAGTCATTCCCTATGCCTCAGCCATGGGTTCTATAAAGTATGCCATGCTGTGTACCAGACCTATTGTATACCCTGCCCCGAATTTGGCAAGGGAGTACAATAGTGATCTAGGAGTAAATCATTGGACATTGGTCAAAATTATCCTTAGTGGAATAAGGATATGTTTCTCGATTATGGAGGTGACAAAAGGTTCGTCATAAAGGGTTACGTCGATGCAAGTTTTGACACAGATCCAGATGACTCTAAGTCTCAATCTGGATACATATTGAAAGTGGGAACAATTAGCTAGAGTAGCTCCGTGCAGAGCATTGTTGACATAGAAATTTGCAAAATACGTACGGATCGGAATGTGGCAGACCCGTTGACTAAACTTCCCTCACAAGCAAAACATGATCACACCTTAGTACTCTTTGGGTATTAATCACATAGCGATGTGAACTAGATTATTGACTCTAGTAAACCCTTTGGGTGTTGGTCACATGACGATGTGAACTATGGGTCTTAATCACATGGTGATGTGAACTATTGATGTTAAATCACATGGCGATGTGAACTAGATTATTGACTCTAGTGCAAGTGGGAGACTGAAGAAAATATGCCCTAGAGGCAATAATAAATTTGTTATTTATATTTCCTTATATCATGATAAATGTTTATTATTCATGCTAGAATTGTATTAACCAGAAACTTAGTACATGTGTGAATACATAGACAAACATAGTGTCACTAGTTTGCCTCTACTTGACTAGCTCGTTGATCAAAGATGGTTATGTTTCCTATCATAGACATGAGTTGTCATTTGATTAACGGGATCACATCATTAGGAGAATGATGTGATTGACTTGACCCATTCCATTAGCTTAGCACTTGATCGTTTAGTTTGTTGCTATTACTTTCTTCATGACTTATACATGTTCCTATGACTATGAGATTATGCAACTCCCGTTTACCGGAGGAATACTTTGTGTGCCACCAAACGTCACAATGTAACTGGGTGATTATAAAGGTGCTCTACAGGTGTCTCCGAAGGTACTTGTTGGGTTGGCGTATTTCGAGATTAGGATTTGTCACTCCGATTGTCGGAGAGGTATCTCTGGTCCCACTCGGTAATACACATCATTTAAGCTTTGCAAGAATTACAACTAATGAGTTAGTTGTGGGATGAGGTATTACGGAACGAGTAAAGAGACTTGCCGGTAACGAGATTGAACTAGGTATTGAGATACCGACGATCGAATCTCGGGCAAGTAACATACCGATGACAAAGGGAACGACGTATGTTGTTATGCGGTTTGACCGATAAAGATCTTCGTAGAATATGTGGGAGCCAATATGAGCATCCAGGTTCCGATATTGGTTATTGACCGGAGACGTGTCTCGGTCATGTCTACATTGTTCTCGAACCCGTAGGGCCCGCACGCTTAAGGTTTTGATGACAGTTATATTATGAGTTTATGAGTTTTGATGTACCGAAGGAGTTCAGAGTCCCGGATGAGATCGGGGACATGACGAGGAGTCTCGAAATGGTCGAGACGTAAAGATCGATATATTGGACGACTATATTCGGACTTCGGAAAGGTTCTGAGTGATTCGGTTATTTTTCGGAGTACCAGAGAGTTACGGGAATTCACCGGGGAGTACATGGGCCTTATTGGGCCATACGGGAATAGATGAGAGAGGCCAAAAGGAAGGAGGCACGTGCCCCCCCTCTGGTCCGAATTGGACAAGGGGTGCAGCCCCCTTTTCCTTGTTCCTCTCCCCCTCTTTCCTTCTCTCCTACTCCAACAAGGGAAGGAGGAGTCCTACTCCCGGTGGGAGTAGGACTCCCCCCTTGGCGCGCCCTCCTCCTAGGCCAGCCGCGTACCCCCTTGCTCCTTTATATACGGGGGCAGGGGGCACCCCATAGACACAACAATTGATCCCTTGGATCTCTTAGCCGTGTGCGGTGCCCCCCTCCACCATAATCCTCGATAATATTGTAGCGGTGCTTAGGCGAAGTCATGCGACGGTAGAACATCAAGATCGTCACCACGCCGTCGTGCTGACGGAACTCTTCCCCGATATTCTGCTAGATCGGAGTCCGGGGATCGTCATCGAGCTGAACGTGTGCTAGAACTCGGAGGTGCCGTAGTTTCGGTGCTTGATCGGTCGGGCCCTGAAGATGTATGACTACACCAACCGCGTTGTGCTAACGCTTCCGCTTACGGTCTACGAGGGTACATGGACAACACTCTCCGCTCTCGTTGCTATGCATCACCATGATCTTGCGTGTGCGTAGGAAATTTTTGAAATTACTACGTTCCCCAACAACGCCGTCGTGCTGACGAAACTCTCCCTCAACACTCGGCTGGATCGGGGTTCGAGGGACGTCATCGGGCTGAACGTGTGCTGAACTCGGAGGTGCCGTGCATTCGGTACTTGATCGGTCGGATCGTGAAGACGTACAACTACATCAACCGCGTTGTACTAACGCTTCCGCTTTCGGTCTACGAGGGTACGTGGACAACACTCTCCCCTCTCGTTGCTATGCATCACAATGATCTTGCGTGTGCATAGGATTTTTATTGAAATTACTATGTTCCCCAACAGGAGGCCGGGTGCCAGTTTCTGTTTTTTTCCCTATTTGAGTGTTTCGTAGAAAAGGAATACCAAACGGAAGCCAAACGGAATGGAACCTTCACGATGATCTTTCTTGGACCGAAAGAAAACCAGGAGACTTGGAGTGGAAGTCTAGAACTCCGTGAGGTGGCCACGAGGCAGGAGGGCGCGCCCACGGGGGGTAGGCGCGCCCCCACCCTCGTGTGCCCCACAAAGCTCCACCGACGTACTTCTTTCGCCTATATATACCCTTATACCCTAGAAACGTCAGGGAGAGCCACGAAACCACTTTTCCACCGCCGCAACCTTCTGTACCCGTGAGATCCCATCTTGGGGCCTTTTCCGGCTATCTGCTAGAGGGGGAATCGATCACGGAGGGCTTCTACATCAACACCATAGCCTCTCCGATGAAGCGTAAGTAGTTTACCACAGACCTTCGGGGCCATAGTTATTAGCTAGATGGCTTCTTCTCTTTCTTTGATCTTCGATACAAAGTTCTCCTCGATGTTCTTGGAGATCTATTCGATGTAATACTTTTTTGCGGTGTGTTTGCCGAGATCCGATGAATTGTGGGTTTATGAACTTGATTATCTATGAATATTATTTGGTTCTTCTCTGAATTCTTATATGCATAATTTGATATCTTTGCAAGTCTCTTTGAATTATCGGTTTAGTTTGGCCTACTAGATTGATCTTTCTTGCAATGAGAGAAGTGCTTAGCTTTGGGTTTAATCTTGCGGTGTCCTTTCACAGTGATAGTAAGGGCACCAAGGCACGTATTGTATTGTTGCCATCGAGGATAAAAAGATGGGGTTTATGTCATATTGCTTGAGTTTATCCCTCTACATCATGTCATCTTCCTTAATGCGTTACTATGTTCTTATGAACTTAATACTCTAGATGCATGCTGGATAGCGGTCGATGTGTGGAGTAATAGTAGTAGATGCAGAATCGTTTCGATCTACTCGACACGGACGTGATGCCTATATTCATAATCATTGCCTTAGATGTCTTCATAATTATGCACTTTTTTATCAATTGCTCGGCAGTAATTTGTTTAGCCACCGTAATACATGCTATCATGAGAGAAGCCACTAGTGAAACCTATGGCCCCAGGTCTCTTTCTTATTATATTGCATCTCTTTTATTATCGCAACTCATTTACTATTTTGCAATCTTTACTTTCTAACCTATCCAACAAAATATCAAAAATATTTATCTTATTATGTATATCAGATCTCACTTTCGCAAGTGGCCGTGAAGGGATTGACAACCCCTTTATCGCGTTGGTTGCGTGGTTCTTGATTGTTTGTGCAGGTACTAGGTGACTTGTGCGTTGTCTCCTACTGAATTGATACCTTAGTTCTCAAAAACCGAGAAAAATACTTACGCTACTTTGTTGCATCACCCTTTTCTCTTTAAGGGAAAACCAACGCATGCTCAAAAGGTAACAGGTGCCGTGGAGGAAGAGGAGGGTGCCGCGGAGGAAGAGGACGGTGGCGCTGGCTCGTCGTCGAAGGCGTCCTTCATTTGCACATTCTCTGGTTGCCTGCTGGTCTGCAAGTGGGCAACAATGGCGTCAGCCCGTCCCATAGAGCTTTGGCCGCGAAAGGATCCATGGCGGGGGAGTGGTCTGGACAGGGATAAGTGTGGCTATGATCGGGGCACCGAAGCAGCGATTTATATAGCACTGATGGGCGGCAGATGGACAAACGAGTGGCGTCAGAGAAAACTCCTCGGCAACCGCGTGCCATGAATGCGGGTGACAGACGGGCAGACGGCGACCATCGTGTCGTTTAAACGCACAACAGTCGCCTGCACCGGAAAGCGACGCGGGCGGCGCTCTCGCAACCGCGTGCCATGAATGCGGGCGACAGCCGGACAGACGGGCGGCCGTCGTGTCGTTTGAACGCACGGCAGTCGCCTGCACCGTAAAGCGGCACAAGCGGCGCTCTCTCGGCCAGTACGCCGCTTCAATACCGACGCAAGTGAGCGATCGCGTCCGCTCTGGGTGGGCATGAGTGCGGACACTGACACTGTGAAGCGACGCTGAACGAAAACGCGTGACAGAGGTGAGGGGCTTTTTTGGGCCAGGGCGGTAAAAAACAGGTCTGGGATCGATCCGGACTCCCACAAACCTCTATATTTTTATCTCTGGTTTGCGAAAGAAATCGCGTTTGAACCGCCTCACGTATCGATACAGAGCTGCGTTGGATATCTTCAGCAGTCGGGCAACCCGATCCGGACAACGGTTGCGGGAGGTTTACGGTTCGGCATCGGAGATGCCCTGCAAACAAATATCCCATGCTGTTATTTCCCGCGTAAAAAGAGGGCAGTCCCTGTCAATGCAGTTTTGCAAAGGAAGAAAAATCATGGTGTGTGCAATTTTGCCACAACCAATGCCAACGTGTGAGTAGCGTGTAACAACACGACGGTTTTAAGAGCCTACGAAATTCCATGTAGCATCGGCATCTAGAATCAGTCGACATGCAGCACGTCAACGTGCAGTCGGCACGAGTAGCCATGCATGGCAAAGTGTGGCTCCGGGCTGAGATGCCACGCTTGTTCGGTTTCCACCGCAGACGGAGCACGGGAGCGGGGCTGGGAAGCTCGGAACTGGACGCTTCTTCCGGTCGGTTCCTCGGCTCGGCGGTACCTGTCATCCGGCCGACGGGGGCGACGGGGAAATTGAGGGAAAAAGAAGATTTTGTTTCGAGCAAAGGTTTTATTTCGAGCATAGTGGACATGAGGCGAAGAAAAGGGAACACGGCGGTGCGGCGAGTGGGGGCCCAAAGACGATCAATGTGGCAGGAGCATCTGTGGACAGTTTTTTGAAATGTATGAATATTTTTTGAATTTAGCAAACATAACATTTTTTCGAATTCATGGACATTTTTTGAATCAGCGAACATTTTTGAACAGATGAAGTTTCTTGAATTTTTGGGAATATTTAGAAATTCACGAACAATTTTTCATTTTCTTGAACATTTTTACAAATTTCAAGTACATTATTTGATTTCGGGACATTTTGTTCTAGTTCATGAACATTATTTGAATACGCAAATATTTTAAAAAATTGTGAACATTATATAAATATGCGAACATTTTTCAAAATCACGAACATTTTTTTAATGTGCGAACATTTTATGATTTCTAAAAAAAATCAAAATCATGAATATTCTTTTTCTAAATTCACAATATTTTTACGATTTCCTGAACATTATTTTTCAAAATTAACAATTATTTAGAAATCTGGAGTTTTCTTGAAATCGTGAACAATTTTAAAAAGGGAAAAAGAAAAACGGAAAAAGAAAGAACGAAAAAGGGGGGCGTCCCGCCCCATGCATGGGCTGGTCTAACAGGGCGCGCGCAAGGAGGGGGAGATGCGCTTTTCCGCTTCATCGGGCACACATGTCGCCATATAGGAGCTCATCTAAAAAAAAAATCTACGCCCACGACCCGTAGCCCACCCGGAGTTGTGCTGCCGGCTATTCCTATTCGACGCGCGGCTCTCTAACCTTCCCAGAACGTTTTTTACTTGCGTTTTTCTACCTTTTCATTTTCATCAATATCATTTTTTTCATTTTGGTTATTTTATTTATTTTCCTTTATTTTTATTTCCTTATATTTTTCATTTTGTAAAAAAATTTAAAAGTCATCAACTCTTTTTTGGAAATCGTGATTTTTTTATTTATCAACCATTTTTATGAAATCGTGAACAATTGTGAAATTTTGATTTTTTTATTTGTGAACATATATTTTAAATTGTGAGCATTTGTTTTGAATGGGCAAACATTTATTGAAATTTGGAAACAATTTTCTGAAAGAATGAACATTTTCTGTTTTGAGGAACATTTTTTTATCCATTAATTTTTTTTGTAATTTAGAATATTTTTTGATTATTGTCAACATTTTAAAAAATGTATGACATTTTTTCCAAATTCAGCAAAAAAAAATTCAATACGTGAACGTTCATTTCAAAATCATGTCATTTTTATGAATCCACAAAATAAATTATGATTTGCCAACATTATTCCAAAACTCGGATTTTATTGAAATTTGTAACTTTTCTGAATCTCGAATTATTAAAAAAACAAAATGATAAAAAGGAGGCATCCCGCCCCACATATAACTGGGCAAAAGGGTGCACGGGGGAAGTGGGTGCGCTTTCTCGACCTGCAGCGCATGGCGCGCCTAATAGGAGGAGCTCGGGGCGGAGCGAGAAGTTTTGATGAACGGGTACATTGGGCACTTTATTTCAAATGATTCAAAAATTGATATTTTCTAGTTAAAAAAAAACAAAAAAATTATGTGAAACTTGTACATATTCGTGACGTATTTATAAAATTTCGTTCAAAAAAAAATTAAGATTTGCAAGCTACACACACGCAAAAAATGCCGGCCCAACAATAACAACCAAAAAATGTCCCATTTTTATGTATGTATTTGTTTTTTTATACACCATGTATGAAAGTATATTGTTATGATTTTTTTTGTAAACATGTGATATATGTATTTGCGTCTGTACAGAAAAAATGCATTTTTTTTGTGATATGGAAATATGTTTATTTCAAAGTCCACCATGAGACCCGCCCTCCATTTGTGCCGTCCTTCCTCGCGTGATTTCCCTCTTTGAAGAAAACTTGGTGAGTATTTTTCACCATGCTCTTCGTTCCATTCAAATATCCGTTAGTGTACACTATATCGCTGTATCCATTTCAAAATATAATGTGTATTAGTTTTTTTAGAAGTCAAATATATGCATTTTTAACTAAAGTTTTAGAAAAAATATAAATATCTACAGTATCAGATTTGTATCCTTAGATCCATCACAAAAATTATTTTCATACTTATTTATACTAGTAAGCTTACACGTGTAACCCACGTCTATACTAAAACACATTGTATCTAATATTTGTAGTTCTAAAAAGCTATCATCAAAAATCAAACAAGGTTTCCGAGTCAACCGAAACAAAAATCCAGAAATTAAGAGCATCTTCAACAGCCGCGCAACGCGCCGCGCGCTAAAAGTCGCGATACAGCGCTGGGTTAGCCAGCTTTTGCGCGCGGCGGTGCGCTGGCTCCAGCGGCCGCCGTAAATTAGAGCGCGCCCATGCCGCTTCAACAGGCGCGCTATATTTCAGATTTTTCTATTACGGTTCGATACATATTTGGTTTCATAGATAGTTCTCCTACTACTACTACTACTCGTCCGACTCGGACTCTGTCTCGATGATAACCTCCTCCGACGTCGGAGCATAGGCATCAAGGAACCGCTCGTCACCGGAGTTTCAGAAGGACGCATCTCCTAGCGCTTGGTTGTATTTAGCGACCTCCTTTCGCGTTCGCTTGTCCTCGCGATAGTCGGCTCGCTCCTCCCCCCTCTTCGCCCTCTTCGCCCTCCTCTGGGCGAAAAACTGTTCCTCGTTGGTGTCTTTCTGGAAGTGATGGCTCCACAGCGCCATGGCTTGCTCGTCCATCTCGGCCAGCCTGAGACGATGCTCCCGCCTCCGGTGCTTGCGACGATCCTCGTCGGTGATAAGCCGTGGGAAAGTCGCCAACTCCTGTGCGCGCTCCCGCGTCGCCACGTCGGCGAAGTTCATGTCCTGATGGGACCGCAGGAGGCGCCACGCCGTAGTGCCGTACGCGCGGGCGCCCTCTTGGGCGGTGTCGAAGGTTCCGAGATGGAGCCGCATGCCGCCGCCTGACCGAATCTCGGCGGAGTAGGTGCCGGACGGACGCACGCGGACGCAGCGGTAGCCCATACCTCCCCGGCGGCGAGGCGGCATGGTGGCGCGGTGATGGCGTGTCGGCGGCAGAGCGCGATGGAGAGATGGAGAGAGCGCTGCAATTTATAGGCGTGCCGGATGCGGTGCGCCAAATGTAGCGCGCGAGCTGCCGCCTTTTCCCACGCGCTAGTTTCCCGTCACCGCTGAAGCGCGCGAAAACATCCCACGCGCTAAAAAGCCAATTTATCGTGTGCGCATCTTTTAGCGCGGCTATTGGAGATGCTCTAAGATAACATTATCCATTAGCTGCCATAAACATCTCATCACTTATCCTCTTTCTACGCGTCGACAGCCTTCTTCATCCGGACTCCCAACAGGTGTTAGTTAATCATCTCGACACGGAGCTTGCAGTATGCATGTTCCATTCAAATATCCGTACTAGTGTACACTATATCGCTGTTTCATACTCCATCCATTTCAAAATATAAGGTGTATTAGTTTTTTTAAAAGTTAAATAGATGCATTTTTAACTAAAATTTTAGAAAAAATATAAATATCTACAGTACCAAATTTGTATCCTTAGATCCATCACAAAAATTATTTTCATACTTATTTATATTGTATTGTAGATATTGATATTTTATTATATAATATTGTTCAAACATACATAAATTTGACTTGCACAAAAACCAATAAACTTGCCTTGAGAAAATGCATGAAGATACAAGGCACACGATTGAACGTTAAGTACAACGCCTCGCCAACAAGCTCAACACCAACAAGCACCCCATGTCGTTCAACCCCAGAGATCTTGTAGGCTACACCTACGCAAAGACCGCTTCCTCGTCGAGCGCAAGTCAAAGCTTCTACCTTGCGCCGACGGAATATTCAAGGTGCTAGCATGCGACAAAGACAATGCCTACAAGATCAACATCCCATGAGACAAGTACAATGTGAGCGACATATTCAGCGTCAAGGGCCTATCTCCCTTCCATGGTGATGAGGTTTTGATCTGAGAGCGGATCTTCCCCAAGGGGGGGGGGGGGGATGATGCGGAGCATCCCACGGTCATCCATATGGACCCATCATCGTCACTTGAAGCACCAAGCGGACCGATGACAAGAGCTCGTGCAAGAGCTATCTAAACCGAGGTGAACTCACTCATTTCCGAACTTACACTTTCCACATGCGAGACATGGCTACTACCTCAACTGGAGACACTATGTGTGATTAGGTACCTGAAGGAAGGCCATGCAGGAACTACGAACAATGGAAAAGACAACAAGGAAATGAAGTGACGGAAGCAAGAGAAGAAGTTGTTTGCAAGCTACATGCACTGGACGACCGACGGCTATGGACGTCCAGTGCACCGCAGATCAACCTGGCAGAAGGAGCAGCCGACGAACGCTACAGTGGCCAGATGACCGCCAAGTACCGAACTTCCAATGCGCTCCAGGACCCGGACGACCGAATCCCTCCCGAAATCCGACACACCAGGACAAGTACCAAAAAGATGAAGTATATGAGGCAACCTCAATTCCATTTTTTTGTAGTTTTTTTATAGACTAAACTAGTGATAAAATAAGAAACTAAAAAATTCGATTGCAAGATCTAAAGATATACCTTCAAGCACTAACCTCCCCGGCAACGGCGCCGGAAAAGAGCTTGATGTCTACTAAGCAACCTTCTTCTTGTAGACTCGTGTTGGGCGTCCAAGCGTAGAGTTTTGTAGGACAGTAGCAAATTCCCTCAAGTGGATGACCTAAGGTTTATCAATCCGTGAGAGGCGTAGGATGAAGATGGTCTCTCTCAAACAACCCTGCAACCAAATAACAAAGAGTATCTTGTGTCCCCAATACACCCAATACAATAGTAAATTATATAGGTGCACTAGTTCGGCAAAGAGATGGTGATACAAGTGCAATATGGATGGTAGATATAGGTTTTCGTAATATGAAAATATAAAAACAACAAGGTAACTAGTAACAAAAGTGAGAAAAAAGGTATTGCAATGCTTCGAAACAAGGCCTAGGGTTCATACTTTCACTAGTGCAAGTTCTCTCAACAATGATAACATAATTGAATCATATAACAATTCCTCAATGTGCAACAAAGAGTCACTCCAAAGTCACTAATAGTGGAGAACAAACGAAGAGATTATTGTAGGGTACGAAACCACCTCGAAGTTATTCTTTCTGATCAATCTATTGGGCTATTCCTATAAGTGCCACAAACAGCCCTAGAGTTCATACTAAAATAACACCTTAAGACACACATCAACCAAAACCCTAATGTCACCTAGATACTCCAATGTCACCACAAGTATCCGCGGGTTTGATTATACGATATGCATCACACAATCTCAGATTCATCTATTCAAACAACAAAAAGAACTTCAAAGAGTGCCCCAAAGTTTCTGCCGAAGAGTCAAGACGACTACGTGTGCCAACCCCTATGCATAAGTTCACAAGGTCACATAACCTGCAAATTGATCACCAAAACATACATCAAGTAGATCACGTGAATATTCCATTATCACCATAGATAAACACATGCAAGACATACATCAAGTGTTCTGAAATCCTTAAAGTCTCAATCCGATAAGATAACTTCGAAGGGAGAACTCGATCCATTATAAGAAAGTAGAGGGGGAGAAGCATCATAAGATCCAACTATAATAGCAAAACTCGCGGTTGTTGGGGAACGTAGCATGCAATTTCAAGAATTTCCTACGCTCACGCAGGATGTATCTAGGAGATGCATAGCAACGAGAGGGGGAAAGTGTGTCCATGTACCCTCGTAGACCGAAAGCGGAAGCGTTTGACAACGTGGTTGATGTAGTCGAACTTCTTCTCGTTCCGACCGATCAAGTACCGAACGTACGACACCTCCGAGTTCTACACACGTTCAACTCGATGACGTCCCTCAAACTCTTGATCCAGCAAAGTGTCGAGGAGAGTTCTGTCGGCACGACGGTGTGGTGATGGTGATGGTGAAGTGATCCGCGCAGGGCTTCGCCTAAGCACTACATGAATATGACCGGAGGCGTAAATTGTGGAGGGGGCTCCGCACAAGGCTAACAATGTTTGTTGTGTGTTTAGGAGCCCCCTCCCCTCATATATAGGTGGGAGAGGGAGGGGGACAGCCATGGGGCGCCCCAAGTAGGAGGAACCCTACTTGGGGGCCTTGTCCAATTCGCCCCAGATACGTCCATTTTGCATCATGTTTTCTTACTATTATTTATAATGTTTTCATTCATAATAATGCTTTTTGGAGAAATTCTAGTACCTTTTCTCTCATAATTTGCAAGGAACACACCAAGAGGGAGAATTTCGGCAGCTAGAAATCTGGACCTGGAAAAGCTACATCAGGCCACCTATTCTGCACAACTCCAAATGAGCTAAAACTTCACGGAGATTTTTTATGGATTATTTAATAAATACTGGAGCCAATAAACACCAAGGGGGGCCACCAGGTGGGCACAACCCACCTGGGTGCGCAAGGCCCCCCAGGCGCGCCCTGGTGGGTTTTGGCCTCCTCGGCCCACCTCCGGTGCCCATATTCTGGTATATAAGTCATTTTGACCTAGAAAATATAAGGGGAAGGCTTCCGGGATGGAGCTCCACCGTCTCGAGGCGGAACTTGGGCAGGAGCACTTTTGCTCTCCGGCAGAGCGATTCCGCCTGGGGAACTTCCCTCCCGGAGGGGGAAATCATCGTCATCATCATCACCAACAACTCTCCCATCTTGGAGAGGGCAATCTCCATCAACATCTTCAACAACACCATCTCCTCTCAAACCCTAGTTCATCTCTTATGTTCAATCTTGTTACCGGAACTATAGATTGGTGCTTGTGGGTGACTAGTAGTGTTGATTACATCTTGCAGTTGATTACTATATGGTTTATTTGGTGGAAGATTATATGTTCAGAGCCATTATGCTATTTAATACTCCTCTGATCATGAACATGTTTATCATTTGCAGTAGTTACTTTTGTTCTTCAGGTCACGGGAGAAATCATGTCGCAAGTAATCATGTGAACTTGATATGTGTTCGATATTTTGATAGTATGTATGTTGTTATTCCCTTAGTGGTGTCATGTGAACGTCGACTACATGACACTTCACCATATTTGGGCCTAAGGGAATGCATTGTGGAGTAGCAATTAGATGGTGGGTTGTGAGAGTGACTGAAGCTTAAACCCCAGTTTATGCGCTGTTTCGTAAGGGACCGATTGGATCAAAAAGTTTAATGCTATGGTTATAATTTATTCTTAATACTTTTCTCGTAGTTGCGGATGCTTCTGAGAGGGTTAATCATAAGTAGGAGGTTTGTTCAAGTAAGAACAGCACCAAAGCACTGGTCCACCCACATATCAAATTATCAAAGTAGCGAACACAAATCAAACCAACATGATGAAAGTGACTAGATGAAATTCCCGTGTACCCTCAAGAACGCTTTGCTTATCACAAGAGACCATTTTGGCATGTCCTTTGCCTCAAAAGGATTGAGCTACCTTGCTGCACTTTTGTTACTACTAACGTTACTTGCTCGTTACAAATTATCTTGCTATCAAACTACTCCGCTACTTACAATTTCAGCACATGCAGACATTACCTTACTGAAAACTACTTGTCATTTCCTTCTGCTCCTCGTTGGGTTCGACACTCTTACTTATCAAAAAGAGCTACAATTGATCCCCTATACTTGTGGGTCATCACCCCCCTTACCATCTTTTTCGAAGAGGGAAGGAAAGAGGAGAGACGAGGGAAGGAAGGGGGAGGCCGAATTGCCTCCCCTTCCTTCTCTCTTCCCCTTTTCCTTTCCCCTTACTATCCGGCTAGCAAGGGGGGCACAATAGCCATGCTGGCTGATGTGTATACCCTCTTGGCCCAATAGGCCCATATAGTTTGCTGGGGGTAGCCTGGAACCCCTTCCGGTGACCCGATACGTACCCGGTACCCCTGAAACACTTCCGGCGTCCAAATACTATCGTCCTATATATGAATCTTTACCTCTCGACCATTTCGAGACTCCTATTCATGTCCGTTATCTCATCCGGAACTTCGAAGAACATTCGGTCACCAAATCACATAACTCATATAATACAAAATCGTCATCGAACGTTAAGCGTGCGGACCCTACGGGTTCGAGAACTATGTAGACATGACCGATACACCTCTCTAGTCAATAACCAATAGCGGAACCTGGATGCTCATATTGGTTCCCACATATTCTACGAAGATCTTTATCGGTCATACCGTAATGACAACATACGTTATTCCCTTTGTCATCCGTATGTTACTTGCCCGAGATTCGATCGTCTCTCCATACCTAGTTCAATCTCGTTACCAGAAAGTCTCTTTACTCGTTTCGTAATGCATCATCCCGTAACTAACTCATTAGTCACATTGCTTGCAAGGCTTATTATGATGTGCATTACCGAGAGGGCCCGGAGATACCTCTCCGATACTCGGAGTGACAAATCCTAATCTCGATCTATGCCAACCCAACAAACACCTTTGGAGATACCTGTAGAGCATCTTTATAATCACCAAGTTACGTTGTGACATTTGATAGCACACAAGGTATTCCTCCGGTATCCAGGAGTTGCATAATCCCATAGTCAAAGGAATATGTATAAGTCATGAAGAAAGCAATAGCAATAAAACTTAACGATCATTATGCTAAGCTAACGGATGGGTCTTGTCCATCACATCATTCTCCTAAAGATGTGATCCCATTCATCAAATGAAAACACATGTCTATGGTTAGGAAACTTAACCATTTTTGATTAACGAGCTAGTCTAGTAGAGGCTTACTAGGGACACCGTGTTTTGTCTATGTATCCATACATGTATCAAGTTTCCAGTTAATACAATTCTAGCATGAATAATAAACATTTATCATGATATAAGGAAATATAAATAACAACTTTATTATTGCCTCTAAGGCATATTTCCTTCAGTCTCCCACTTGCACTAGAGTCAATAATCTAGATTACATTGTAATGATTATAACACCCATGGAGTCTTGGTGCTCATCATGTTTTGCTCCTGGAAGAGGCTTAGTCAACGGGTCTGCCACATTTAGATCTGTATGTATTTTGCAAATCTCTATGTCTCCCTCCTTGACTTGATCACGGATGGAGTTGAAGCGTCTCTTGATGTGTTTGGTTCTTTTGTGAAATCTGGATTCCTTCACCAAGGCAAGCTCCAGTATTGTCACAAAAGATTTTCATTGGACCCGATTCACTAGGTATTACAACTAGATCAAATATGAACTCCTTCATCCAGACTCGTTCATTCGCTGCTTCCGAAGCAGCTATGTACTCCGCTTCACGGGTAGATCCTGTTGGGGAACGCAATAATTTCAAAAAAAATCCTATACACACGCAAGATCATGGTGATGCATAGCAACGAGAGGGGAGCGTATCATCTACTTACCCTCATAGACCATAAGTGGAAGCGTTATGACAACGCGGTTGATGTAGTCGTACGTCTTCACGATCGACCGATCTATTACCGAAGATACGGTACCTCCGCGATATGCACATGTTCGGCTCGGTGACGTCCCGCGAACTCACGATCCAATAGAGCTTTGAGGGAGAGTTTCGTCAGCACGACGGCGTGATGACGGTGATGATGTTGCTACCGGAACAGGGCTTCGCCTAAGCACCGCTACGATATAACCGAGGTGGATTATGGTGGAGGGGGGGGGGCACCGCACACGGCTAAAAGATCAATGATCAACTTGTGTGTCTATGGGGTGCCCCGTCCCCTGTATGTAAATGAGTGGAGGAGGGGGAGGGCCGACCCTCTCTATGGCACGCCCTAGGGGAGTCCTACTCCCTCCGGGAGTAGGATTCCCCCCTTCCAAGTAGGAGTAGGAGAAGAAGCAGGGGGAGAGAGGGAGGAAGGAAAGGGGGGCCGGCCCCCTCCCAATTCGGATTGGGCTTGGGGGCGCGCCTCCCTCTTTTCCCTTCCCTCTCCTCTATTCCACTAAAGCCCAATAAGGCCCATATACTCCCTGGGGGGTTCTGGTAACCTCCCGGTACTCCGAAAAAATGCCCAAACCACTCGGAACCATTCTGATGTCCAAATATAGGCTTCCAATATATCGATCTTTACATCTCGACCATTCCGAGACTCCTTGTCGTGTCCGTGATCAAATCCGGGACTGCGAACTACGTTCGGTACATCAAAACACATAAACTCATAATACCGATCGTCACCGAACGTTAAGCGTGCGGACCCTACGGGTTCGAGAACTATGTAGACATGACCGAGACATGTCTCCGGTCAATAACGCATAGCAGAACCTGGATGCTCATATTGACTCCTACATATTCTACGAAGATCTTTATCGGTTAAACCACATAACGGTATACGTTGTTCCCTTTGTCACCGGTATGTTACTTGCCCGAGATTCGATCGTCGGTATCTCAATACCTAGTTCAATATCGTTACCGGCAAGTCTCTTTACTCGTTCCGTAATGCTACATCCCGTAACTAACTCATTAGCTACATTGCTTGCAAGGCTTATTGTGATGTACATTACCGAGAGGGCCCAGAGATACCTGTCCGACAATCGGAGTGACAAATCCTAATCTTGATCCATGCCAACTCAACAAACACCATCGGAGACACCTGTAGAGCACCTTTATAATCACCTAGTCACGTTGTGATGTTTGGTAGCACACAAAGTGTTCCTCCGATATTCGGGACTTGCATGATCTCATAGTCATAGGAACATGTATAGTTATGGAGAAAGCAATAGCAACAAACTAAACAATCATCGTGCTAAGATAACGGATGGTTCAAGTCAATCACATCATTCTCTAATGATGTGATCTCGTCAATCAAATGACAACTCATGTCTAACCATCACTGATTCGACGAGCTAGTCAAGTAGAGGCAAACTAGTGACACTCTGTTTGTCTATGTATTCACACATGTACTAAGTTTTTGGTTAATACAATTCTAGCATGAATAATAAACATTTATTGTGATATAAGGAAATATAAATAACAACTTTATTATTGCCTCTAGGGCATATTTCCTTCAGTCTCCCACTTGCACTAGAGTCAATAATCTAGATCACATTGTCATGTGATTTAACACAAATAGTTCACATATTTATGTGATTAGTTCACATCTCCATGTGACCAACACCCAAAGGGTTTACTAGAGTCGATAATCTAGTTCACATCGCTATGTGATTAACACCCAAAGAGTGATCATGTTTTTCTTGTGAGAGAAATTTAGTCAACGGGTCTGCTACATTCAGAGCCGTATGTATTTTGAAAATTTTCTATGTCTACAATGCTTTGCACGGAGCTACTCTAGCTAATTGCTCCCACTTTTAATATGTATCTAGATCGAGGCTTATAGTCATCCAGATCGGTGTTAAAGCTTGCATCGACGTAACTCTTTATGATGAACTCTTTACGACGAACTCTTTGTCACCTCCATAACCGAGAAACATTTCCTTATTTTACTAAGGATATTTTTGACCGCTGTCCAGTGATCCACTTCTGGATCACTATTGTACCCTCTTATCAAACTTATGGTGAGGTACACAATAGGTCTGGTACACAACATAGCATACTTTATAGAACCTATGACTGAGGCATAGGGAATGACTTTTCATTCTCTTTCTATTTTCTGCCGTGGTCGGGTTTTGAGTCTTTACTCAACTTCACACCTTGCAACACAGGCAAGAACTCCTTTGACTTTTCCATTTTGAACTACTTCAAAATCTTGTCAAGGTATGTACTCATTGAAAATATATCAAGCGTCTTGAGCTATCTCTATAGATCTTGATGCTCAATATGTAAGTAGCTTCATCGAGGTCTTTCTTTGAAAAACTCTTTTCAAACACTCCTTTATGCTTTCCAGAAAATTCTACATTATTTCCGATCAACAATATGTCATTCACATATACTTATCAGAAATGCTGTAGTGCTCCCACTCACTTTCTTGTAAATACAGGCTTCACCGCAAGTCTGTATAAAACCATATGCTTTGATCATTTTATCAAAGTATATATTCCAACTCTGAGATTCTTGCACTAGTCCATAGATGGATCGCTAGAGCTTGCACACTTTGTTAGCACTTTTAGGATTGACAAAACCTTCTTGTTGCATCATATACAACTCTTCTTTAAGAAATCCATTAAGGAATGCAATTTTGACATCCATTTGCCAGATTTCATAAAATGTGGCAATTGCTAACATGATTCGGACAAAATTAAGCATTGCTACGAGTGAGAAAATCTCATTGTAGTCAACTCCTTGAACTTGTTGAAAACCTTTCGCAACAATTCGAGCTTTGTAGATAGTAACACTACTATCAGTGTCCATCTTCCTCTTGAAAATCCATTTATTCTTAATGGCTCACCGATCAACGGGCAAGTCAATCAAAGTCCATACTTTGTTCTAATACATGGATATCATCTCAGATTTCATGGCTTCAAGCCATTTCGCAGAATCTGGGCTCATCATCGCTTCCTCATAGTTCGTAGGTTCGTCATGGTCAAGTAACATGACCTCTAGAACAGGATTACCGTACCACTCTGGTGCGGAACGTATTCTGGTTGACCTACGAGGTTCGGTAGTAACTTGATATGAAGTTTCATGATCATCATCATTAACTTCCTCACTAATTGGTGTAGGAATCACTAGAACTGATTTCTATGATGAACTACTGTCCAATTCGGGAGAAGGTACAATTACCTCATCAAGTTTTACATTCCTCCCAATCACTTCTTTCAAGAGAAACTTCTTCTTTAGAAAGGATCCATTCTTAGCAACGAATATCTTGCCTTCGGATCTGTGATAGAAGGTGTACCCAACAGTTTCCTTCGGGTATCCTATGAAGACACATTTCTCCGATTTTGGTTCGAGCTTATCAGGTTGAAACTTTTTCACATAAGCATCATAGCCCCAAACTTTAAGAAACGACAGCTTAGGTTTCTTGCTAAACCACAGTTCATATGGTGTCGTCTCAACGGATTTAGATGGTGCCCTATTTAACATGAATGCAGCTGTCTCTAATGCATAACCGCAAAACGATAGTGATAAATCGGTTAGAGACATCATAGATCGCACCATATCTAATAAAGTACGGTTATGACGTTCGGATACACCATTACGCTGTGGTGTTCCAGGTGGCGCGAGTTGCGAAACTATTCCGCATTGTTTCAAATGAAGACCAAACTCGTAACTCAAATATTCTCCTCCACGATCAGATCACAAAAACTTTATTTTCTTGTTACGATGATTTTCCACTTCACTCTGAAATTCTTTGAACTTTTCAAATGTTTCAGACTTATGTTTCATTAAGTAGATATACCCATATCTGCTCAAATCATCTGTGAAGGTCAGAAAATAACGATACCCGCCGCGAGCCTCAACCCTCATCGGATTGCATACATCAGTATGCATTATTTCCAATAAGTCAGTTGCTTGCTCCATTGTTCCGGAGAATGGAGTTTTAGTTATCTTTCCCACGAGGCATGGTTCACAAGCATCAAATGATTCACAGTCAAGTGATTCCAAAAACCCATCAGCATGGAGTTTTTTTTTCATGCGCTTTACACCAATATGGCCTAAACGGTAGTGCCACATATAAGTTGCACTATCGTTATTAACTTTGCATCCTTTGGCTTCGATATTATAAATATGTGTATTACTATGATCGAGATTCAATAAACCATTCACCTTGGGTGTATGACCTCAGAAGGTTTTATTCATGTAAACAGAATAACAATTATCCTTGACTTAAATGAATAACCATATTGCAATAAACATGATCCAATCATATTATGCTTTACGCAAACACCAAATAACATTTATTTTAGGTTCAACACTAATCCCGAAGGTAAAGGGAGTGTGTGATGGTGATCTTATCAACCTTGGAATCACTTCCAACTCACATCATCACCTCGCCCTTAACTAGTCTCTATTTATTTTGCAACTCCCATTTCGAGTTACTACTCTTAGTAACTGAACCAGTATCAAATACCAAGGTGTTGTTATAAACACTAGTAAAGTACACATGTATATCAAATATATACTTTTGTTCACTTTGCCATCCTTCTTGTCCGCCAAGTATCTAGGGCAGTAACACTTCCAGTGACCATTTCCTTTGTAGTAGAAGCACTCAGTTCCAGGCTTGGGTCTAGCTTTGAGCTTCTTCATGGGAGTGGCAACTTGCTTGCCTTTCTTATTTGAAGTTCCTCTTTCTTTCCCTTTGCCCTTTTCTTGAAACTAGTGGTCTTGTTAACCATCAACACTTGATGCTATTTGTTGATGTCTACCTTCACCGATTTCAGCATCACGAAGAGCTTGGGAATTACCTTTGTAATCCCATGCATATTATAGTTCATCACTAAGTTCTAGTAACTTGGTGATAGTGACTAGAGAACTTTATCAATTACTATCTTATCTGGAAGATTAGCGCCCACTTGATTCAAGCAATTGTAGTACCCAGACAATCTGAGCACACGCTCACTGGTTGAGCTATTCTCCGCCACCTTGTAGGCAAAGTACTGTCAGAGGTCTCATACCTTTCGACACGGGCATGAGTATGAAATACCAATTTCAACTCTTAGACATCTTATATGTTCCGTGGCGTTCAAAACATTTTTGAAGTCCTGGTTCTAAGCCGTGAAGCATGGTGCACTAAACTATTAAGTAGTCATCATACCGAGCTTTGTCAAACGTTCATAATGTGTGCACTGCTCCTGCAATAGGTCTGTCACCTAGCGGTGCATCAAGGACATAATTCTTCTATGCAGCAATGAGGATAATCCTCAGATCACGGACCCAGTATGCATCATTGCTACTATCATCTTTCAACTTATTTTTCTCTAGGAACATATCAAAAAAATAAATGGGGAGCTACATCGCAAGCTATTGATCTACAACATAGATATGCAAATACTATCAGGACTAAGTTCATAATAAATTAAAGTTCAATTAATCATATTAGTTAAGAACTCCCACTTAGATAGACATCCCTCTAGTCATTGGTTTTCCCTTGAAGAGGAAAGGGTGATGCAGCAAAGTAGCGTAAGTATTTCCCTCAGTTTTTGAGAACCAAGGTATCAATCCAGTAGGAGGCCACGCACGAGTCACTCGCATCTACACAAACAAATACAATCCTCGCAACCAACGCAATAAAGGGGTTGTCAATCCCTTCATGGTCACTTACGAAAGTGAGATCTGATAGATATGATAAGATAATATTTTTGGTATTTTTATGATAAAGATGCAAAGTAAATAAAGCAAAATAAAAACGGTAAAAGAAATAGCTTGTTGATGGAATATTAATATGATAGAAAATAGACCCGGGGCCATAGGTTTCACTAGTGGCTTCTCTCGAGAGCATAAGTATTACGGTGGGTAAACAAATTACTGTAGAGCAATTGACATAATTGAGCATAGTTATGAGAATATCTAGGTATGATCATGTATATAGGCATCACGTCCGAGACAAGTAGACCGACTCCTGCCCGCATCTACTACTATTACTCCACACATCGACCGCTATCCAGCATGCATCTAGAGTATTAAGTTCAAAAGAACAGAGTAACGCTTTAAGCAAGATGACATGATGTAGAGGGATAAACTCATGCAATATGATATAAACCCCATCTTGTTATCCTCGATGGCAACAATACAATACGTGCCTTGCTGCCCCTACTGTCACTGGGAAAGGACACCGCAAGATTGAACCCAAAGCTAAGCACTTCTCCCATTGCAAGAAAGATCAATCTAGTAGGCCAAACCAAACTGATAATTCGAAGAGACTTGCAAAGATAACCAATCATACATAAAAGAATTTAGAGAAGATTCAAATATTGTTCATAGATAAACTTGATCATAAACCCACAATTCATCGGTCTCAACAAACACACCACAAAAAGAAGATTACATCGAATAGATCTCCACAAGAGAGGGGGGACATTGTATTGAGATCCAAAAAGAGAGAAGAAACCATCTAGCTAATAACTATGGACCCGAAGGTCTGAAGTAAACTACTCACACATCATCGGAGAGGCTATGGTGTTGATGTAGAAGCCCTTCGTGATCGATTCCCCCTCCGGCGGAGCTCCGGAAATGGCCCCAAGATGGGATCTCATGGGTACAGAAGGTTGTGGCGGTGGAATTAGGGTTTTGGCTCTGTATCTGGTAGTTTGGGGTACGTAGGTATATATAGGAGGAAGAAGTACGTCGGTGGAGCAACGTGGGCCCCATGAGGGTGGAGGGCGCGCCTGGGGAGGTAGGCACGACCCCTACCTCGTGCCTTCCTGGTTGCTTTCTTGATGTAGGGTCCAAGTCCTCTGGATCACGTTCGTTCCAAAAATCACGTTCCCGAAGGTTTCATTCCGTTTGGACTCCGTTTGATATTCTTTTTCTGTGAAACTCTGAAATAGGCAAAAAACAACAATTCCGGGCTGGGCCTCCAGTTAATAGGTTAGTCCCCCCAAAAATATAAAAGTGTATAATAAAGCCCAATAATGTCCAAAACAGAATATAATATAGCATGGAACAATCAAAAATTATAGATACGTTGGAGACGTATCAAGCATCCCCAAGCTTAATTCCTGCTCGTCCTCGAGTAGGTAAATGATAAAAACAGAATTTTTGATGTGGAATGCTATGTGGCATAATTTCAATGTAATTCTCTTAATTGTGGTATGAATATTCAGATCCGAAATATTCAAGACATAATTTTAATATTGACATAAAAATAATAATACTTCAAGCATACTAACTAAGCAATTATGTCTTCTCAAAATAACATGGCCAAAGAAAGTTATCCCTACAAAATCATATAGTCTAGCTATGCTCTATCTTCACCACACAAAGTATTTAAAATCATGCACAACCCCGATGACAATCCAAGCAATTGTTTCATACTTTTGGTGTTCTCAAACTTTTTCAATCTTCACGCAATACATGAGCGTGAGCCATGGACATAGCACTATATGTGGAATAGAATGGTGGTTGTGGAGAAGACAAAAAGGGAGAAGATAGTCTCACATCAACTAGGCGTATTAACGGGCTATGGAGATGCCCATTAATAGATATCAATGTGAGTGAGTAGGGATTGCCATGCAACGGATGCACTAGAGCTATAACTATATGAAAGCTCAACAAAAGGAACTAAGTGGGTGTGCATCCAACTCGCTTGCTCACGAAGACCTAGGGCATTTTGAGGGAGCCCATCATTGGAATACACAAGCCAAGTTCTATAATGAAAGATTCCCACTAGTATATGAAAGTGATATCATAGGAGACTCTCTAACATTAAGATCATGGTGCTACTTTGAAGCACAAGTGTGGTAAAAAGATAGTAGCATTGTCCCTTCTCTCTTTTTCTCTCATTTTTTATTTGGGCCTTTTTTACGGCCTCTTTTTATTTAGTCCGGAGTCTCATCCCGACTTGTGGGGGAATCATAGTCTCCATCATCCTTTCCTCACTTGGGACAATGCTCTAAAAATGATGATCATCACACTTTTATTTACTTACAACTCAGCAATTACAACTCAATACTTAGAACAAAATATGACTCTATGTGAATGCCTCTGGCGGTATACTGGGATGTGCAATGATGCATGAGTGACATGTATGAAAGAATTATGAACGGTGGCTTTGCCACAAATACAATGTCAACTACATGATCATGCAAAGCAATATGACAATGATGGAGCATGTCATAGTAAATGGAACGGTGGAAAGTTGCATGGCAATATATCTCAAAATGGCTATGGAAATGCCATGATAGGTAGGTATGGTGGCTGTTTTGAGGAAGGTATATGGTGGGTGTATGATACCGGCGAAGGTGCGTGGTATTAGAGAGGCTAGCAGTGGTGGAAGGGTGAGAGTGCGTATAATCCATGGACTCAACATTAGTCATAAAGAACTCACATACTTATTGCAAAAATCTATTAGTTATCGAAACAAAGTATTATGCGCATGCTCCTAGGGGGATAGATTGGTAGGAAAAGACCATCGCTCGTCCCCGACCTCCACTCATAAGGAAGACAATCAATAAATAAATCATGCTCCGACTTCATCAGATAATGGTTCACCATACGTGCATGCTACGGGAATCACAAACTTCAACAAAAGTATTTCTCAAATTCACAACTACTCAACTAGCATGACTCTAATATCACCATCTCCATATCTCAAAACAATTATCAAGTATCAAACTTCTCTTAGTATTCAGCACACTCATAAGAATGTTTTTTTACTAATCTTGAATGCCTAGCATATTAGGATTAATTTCCCAGTTTAAGTAAGTTAACATGCTGTTTAAGACTCTCAAAATAATATAAGTGAAGCATGATAGAATAATAGTTTCTATAAAATAAATCCACCACTGTGCTATAAAAGATATAAGTGAAGTACTAGAGCAAAGACTATATAACTCAAAAGATATAAGTGAAGCACATAGAGTATTCTAATAATTTTCAAATCATGTGAGTTTCTCTCAAAAGGTGTTTACAGAAAAGATGATTGTGGCAAACTAACAAATAAAGACTCAAATAATACAATACGCTCCAAGCAAAACACATATCATGTGGTGAATAAAAATATAGCTCCAAGTAAAGTTACCGATGGAAGTAGACGAAAGAGGGGATGCCTTCCAGGGCATCACCAAGCTTTGGCTTTTAGGTGTCCTTAGATTATCTTGGGGTGCCATGGGCATCCCCAAGCTTAGGCTCTTGCCACTCCTTGTTCCATAATCCATCAAATCTTTTACCCAAAACTTGAAAACTTCACAACACAAAACTTAAAGTAGAAAATCTCGTGAGCTCCGTTAGTGAAAGAAAACAAAACACCACTTCAAGGTACTGTAATGAACTCATTATTTATTTATATTGGTGTTATACCTACTGTATTCCAACTTCTCTATGGTTTATAAACTATTTTACTAGCCATAGATTCATCAAAATAAGCAAACAACACACGAAAAACAGAATCTGTCAAAAACAGAACAGTCTGTAGTAATCTGTAGCTAACGCAAACTTCTGGAACCCCAAAAATTCTAAAATAAATTTCTGGACGTGAGGAATTTATCTATTAAACATATGAAAAAATAATTAACTAAATAGAACTTTCCAAATAAAAATTGCAGCAGTTCTCGTGAGCGCTAAAGTTTTGGGTTTTTACAGCAAGATTAAAAAGACTTTCCCCAAGTCTTCCCAACGGTTCTACTTGGCACAAACACTAATTAAACACAAAAAACACAACAAAAACAGAGGCTAGATAAATTATTTATTACTAAAAAGGAGCAAAAATCAAGGAATAAAAATAAAATTGGGTTGCCTCCCAACAAGCGCTATCGTTTAACGCCCCTAGCTAGGCATAAAAGCGAAGATAGATCTAGGTGTCGCCATAATAATAGGATAGAACATTAAAACTCATTTCATATTCTCTACGTTCGGCAGCAACTATTCTTTGGGGCAAGCAAAAGTAATCAAAAGGGCTGAATTTAATGGGACAAAAGTCTCCAAGATCAACTTTAGGAGGTATAGGTTCCTCCTTCGGCCCTTCGTATTGCACAACCAATTCATCATTATAAGCATTCTTTTGACAAAACTTTGTGAGCCTATACTCAAGAGAATATCCTAGCTCATTATTTCGAATAGCCAAATCATTATTAAGTTCAGAAATTCTATCAACTAGAACATTGGTAGGAACCCTTTTTCTAAGATTTTCATTGAAAGCAACATAGTCTAGAGATTGAAAACACATTATTTCTTCTTGATCAAAGAGAATAGCCTCTATGGGAGGACGGCCAGCGTCCACCCTATAATGCACAAAGATTTATTTGGCCTCTTTTATTATAAATCTAAACTCACGAGCCAAAAAGATAGTAGCGGCACGCTTAACAGAAGAATGCTCAATATTAGAAAATTCTAGGAAAATCCTTTGTATGCAAGGGTGCATGTGCATAAATTGTCTTTCAAGTTCAACTACAAGCATGGTGATAGCATTCGCAAAACTACTAGTTCTATGAAGAATAGAACTACCCATAGAAGGCAAAGCACCGGCACAAGTAAACAAATCTTGGATAACTCCTTTTCCAATAATATTACCACTACCAATTCGGAATTTTTTTATATGTAAGATAGGGGGTTCTTCAGCAGGAGCATCAGAATTTTCCATGATATTATTATTGTCCATATCGACAATAATTTCCCCAATTTAAGACATAACGGCAGAAAGTGCAAGGGGCAAAAGGACGGAGGGAGGTGAACGGAAAATAGACGGCGAATAAAACGGCAAGGGTGAAGTGGGGGAGAGGAAAACGAGAGGCAAATGGCAAATAATGTAATGCGGGAGATAAGGGTTTGTGATGGGTACTTGGTATGTTGACTTTTGCGTAGACTCCCCGGCAACTGCGCCAGAAATCCTTCTAGATACCTCTTGAGCACTGCGTTGGTTTTCCCTTGAAGAGGAAAGGGTGATGCAGCAAAGTAGCGTAAGTATTTCCCTCAGTTTTTGAGAACCAAGGTATCAATCCAGTAGGAGGCCACGCACGAGTCCCTCGCACCTACAAAAACAAATAAAATCCTCGCAACCAATGCAATAAAGGGGTTGTCAATCCCTTCACGGTCACTTACGAAAGTGAGATCTGATAGATATGATAAGATAATATTTTTGGTATTTTTATGATAAAGATGCAAAGTAAATAAAGCAAAATAAAAATGGTAAAAGAAATAGCTTGTTGATGGAAGATTAATATGATAGAAAATAGACCCCGGGGCCATAGGTTTCACTAGTGGCTTCTCTCGAGAGCATAAGTATTATGGTGGGTAAACAAATTACTCTTGAGCAATTGACAGAATGGAGCATAGTTATGAGAATATCTAGGTATGATCATGTATATAGGCATCACGTCCAAGACAAGTAGACCGACTCCTGGCTGCATCTACTACTATTACTCCACACATCGACCGCTATCCAGCATGCATCTAGAGTATTAAGTTCAAAAAAACAGAGTAACGCTTTAAGCAAGATGACATGATGTATAGGGATAAACTCATGCAATATGATATAAACCCCATCTTGTTATCCTCGATGGCAACAATACAATACGTGCCTTGCTGCCCCTACTGTCACTGGGAAAGGACACCGCAAGATTGAACCCAAAACTAAGCACTTCTCCCTTTGCAAGAAAGATCAATCTAGTAGGCCAAACCAAACTGATAATTCGAAGAGACTTGCAAAGATAACCAATCATACATAAAAGAATTCAGAGAAGATCAAATATTATTCATAGATAAACTTGATCATAAACCCACAATTCATGGTTCTCAACAAACACACCGCGAAAAGAAGATTACATCGAATAGATCTCCACAAGAGAGGGGGAGAACATTGTATTGTGATCCAAAAAGAGAGAAGAAGCCATCTAGCTAATAACTATGGACCCGAAGGTCAGAAGTAAACTACTCACACATCATCGGAGAGGCTATGGTGTTGATGTAGAAGCCCTCCATGATCGATGCCCCCTCCGACGGAGCTTCGGAAAAGGACCCAAGATGGGATCTCATGGGTACAGAAGGTTGCGGCGGTGGAATTAGGGTTTTGGCTCCGTATCTGGTAGTTTGGGGGTACGTAGGTATATATAGGAGGAAGAAGTACGTCGGTGGAGCAACGTGGGCCCCATGAGGGTGGAGGGCGCGCCTGGGGAGGTAGGCACGACCCCTACCTCGTGCCTTCCTGGTTGCTTTCTTGACGTAGGTCCAAGTCGTCTGGATCACGTTCGTTCCAAAAATCACGTTCCCGAAGGTTTCATTCCGTTTGGACTCCGTTTGATATTCTTTTTCTGCGAAACTCTGAAATAGGCAAAAAACATCAATTCTGGGCTGGGCCTCCGGTTAATAGGTTAGTCCCAAAAAAATATAAAAGTGTATAATAAAGCCCAATAATGTCCAAAATAGAATATAATATAGCATGGAACAATAAAAAATTATAGATATGCTGGAGACGTATCAGTCATCTAAATGATCACATGATCCAAATCAACTAAACCATGTCCGATCATCACGTGAGATGGAGTAGTTTTCAATGGTGAATGTCACTATATTGATCGTATCTGCTATATGATTCACGCTCGACCTTTCGGTCTCCAGTGTTCCGAGGCCATATCTGCATATGCTAGGCTCGTCAAGTTTAACCCGAGTATTCCGCGTGTGCAAAACTGGCTTGCACCCATTGTATGTGAACGTAGAGCTTATCGCACCCGATCATCACGTGGTGTCTCGGCACGACGAACTATCGCAACAGTGCATAGTCAGGGAGAACACTTATACCTTGAAATTTAGTGAGAGATCATCTTATAATGCTACCGCCGAACTAAGCAAAATAAGATACATAAAGGATAAACATCACATGCAATCAAAATATGTGACATGATATGGCCATCATCATCTTGTGCCTTTGATCTTCATCTCCAAAGTACCATCATGATCTCCATCGTCACCGGCATGACACCATGATCTCCATCATCTTGATCGCTATCAACGTGTCGTCACATGGTCGTCTCACCAACTATTGCTTTTGCAACTATTGCTATCGCATAGCGATAAAGTAAACCAATTATATGGTGCTTGCATCTTATGCAATAAAGAGACAACCATAAGGCTACTACCAATTGCCGATAACTTTAACAAAAACATGATCATCTCATACAACAATTTATATCTCATCATGTCTTGACCATATCACATCACAACATGTCCTGCAAAAACAAGTTAGACGTCCTCTACTTTGTTGTTGCAAGTTTTTACGTGGCTGCTATGGGCTGAGCAAGAACCATTCTTACCTACGCATAAAAAACCACAATGCGGTATAGTGATTGCTTTTTGATCTTCAGAAAGAACCCTGTTCATTGAATCTGATTCAACTTAAGTTGGAGAAACTGACACCCACCGGCCACCTGTGTGCGAAGCACGTCGGTAGAACCAGTCTCGCGTAAGCGTATGCGTAATGTCGGTCTGGGCCGCTTCATCCAACAATACCACCAAATCAAGAAACAACTAGTGACGACAAGTAATATGTATATACCCACGCCCACAACTCCTTTGTGTTCTACTCGTGCATATAACATCTACGCATAAACCTGGCTCGGATGCCACTGTTGGGGAACACAATAATTTAAAAAAAAATCCTACACACGCAAGATCATGGTGAAGCATAGCAACGAGAGGGGAAAGTATCATCTACGTACCCTCATAGACCGTAAGCGGAAGCGTTATGACAACGCGGTTGATGTAGTCATACGTCTTCACGATCGACCGATCTAGTACCGAAGATACGGTACCTCCATGATCTGCACACGTTCGGCTCGGTGACGTCCTACGAACTCACGATCTATTAGAGCTTCGAGGGAGAGTTTCGTCAGCACGACGGCGTGATGATGGTGATGATGTTGCTATCGGAACAGGGCTTCGCCTAAGCACCGCTATGATATAACCAGGTGGATTATGGTGGAGGGGCACCGCACATGGCTAAAAGATCAATGATCAACTTGTGTGTCTATGGGTGCCCCTCCCCCATATATAAAGGAGTGGAGGAGGGGGAGGGCCGGCCCTCTCTATGGCGTGCCCTAGGGGAGTCCTACTCCCTCCGGGAGTAGGATTCCCCCCTTCCAAGTAGGAGTAGGAGAAGAAGGAAGGAGGAGAGAGGGAGGAAGGAAAGGGGGGGCCAACCCCCCTCCCAATTTGGATTGGGCTTGGGGGGCGCGCCTCCCTCTTTTCCCTTCCCTCTCCTCTATTCCACCAAGGCCCAATAAGGCCCGTATACTCCTCGGGGGGTTTCGGTAACCTCCCGGTACTCCGAAAAAATGCCCGAACCACTCGGAACCATTCCGATGTCCAAATATAGGCTTCCAATATATCGATCTTTACTTCTCGACCATTCCGAGACTCCTCGTCATATCCGTGATCAAATCCGGGACTCCGAACTACCTTCGGTACATCAAAACACATAAACTCATAATACCGATCGTCACCGAACGTTAAGCGTGCGGACCGTACGGGTTCGAGAACTATGTAGACATGATCGAGACATGTCTCCGGTCAATAACCAATAGCAGAACCTGGATGCTCTACCTAAATATTCTACGAAGATCTTTATCGGTCAAACCGCATAACAGTATACGTTGTTCCCTTTGTCATCGGTATGTTACTTGCCCGAGATTCGATCGTTGGTATCTCAATACCTAGTTCAATCTCCTTACCGGCAAGTCTCTTTACTCGTTCCGTAATGCTACATCCTGTAACTAACTCATTAGCTACATTGCTTGCAAGGCTTATTGTGATGTACATTACCGAGAGGGCCCAGAGATACCTCTCCGACAATCGGAGTGAAAAATCCTAATCTTGATCCATGCCAACTCAACAAACACCATAGAAGACACCTGTAGAGCACCTTTATAATCACCCAGTTATGTTGTGACGTTTGGTAGCACACAAAGTGTTCGTCTGGTATTCGGGAGTTGCATGATCTCATAGTCATAGGAACATGTATAGTTATGGAGAAAGCAAGAGCAACAAACTAAACGATCATCGTGCTAAGCTAATAGATGGGTCAAGTCAATCACATCATTCTCTAATGATGTGAACCCGTTAATCAAATGACAACTCATGTCTATGGTTAGGAAACATAACCATCATTGATTCAACGAGCTAGTCAAGTAGAGGCAAACTAGTGACACTCTGTTTGTCTATGTATTCACACATGTACTAAGTTTCTGGTTAATACAATTCTAGCATGAATAATTAAAATTTATCATGATATAAGGAAATATAAATAACAACTTTATTATTGCCTCTAGGGCATATTTCCTTCATATCCTGCCACGATGCTTTGCTTGGAACTGCACCAACTGACAGCTCCACCATTCAATATAAATACGTATCCAGTTTGTGACTTAGAGTCATCCGGATCAGTGTCAAAGCTAGCAACGGCGTAACCATTTACGACAAGCTCTTTGTCACCTCCATAAACGAGAAACATATGCTTAGTCCTTTTCAGGTACTTTAGGATGTTCTTGACCATTGTCCCTAGTGATCCACTCCTGGATTACTTTGGTACCTCCCTGCTAGACTTATAGTAAGGCACACATCAGGTCTGGTACACAACATTGCATACATGATAGAACCTATGGCTGAGACATAGTGAATGACTTTCATTTTCTCTCTATCTTTTGCAATGGTCGGGCATTGAGTCTGACTCAACTTCACACCTTGTAACACAACCAAGAACCCTTTTTTTGACCGATCCATTTTGAACTTCTTCAAAACTTTATCAAGGTATGTGCTTTGTGAAAGTCCAATTAAGCGTCTTATCTATCTCTATAGATCTTGATGCCAATATATAAGCAACTACACCAAGGTCTTTCATTGAAAAACTCTTATTCATGTATCCTTTTATGCTATCCAGAAATTCTATATCATTTCCAATCAACAATATGTCATCCACATATATATACTAGAAATGATATAGAGCTCCCACTCACTTTCTTCTAAATATAGGGTTCTCCAAAAGTCTATATAAAACCATATGCTTTGATCATACTATCAAAGCGTATATTCCAACTCCGAGATGCTTGCACCAGTCCATAAATGGATCGCTGGAGCTTGCACACTTTGTTAGCACCTTTAGGATCGACAAAACCTTCTGGTTGCATCATATACAACTATTCTTTGAGAAATCCATTAAGGAATGGAGTTTAGACGTCCATTTGCCAGATCTCATAATCATAAAATGCGGCCTAATATGATTCAGACAGACTTAAGCATCACTACGGGTGAGAAAGTCTCATCGTAGTCAACTCCTTGAACTTGTCAAAAACCTTTTGCAACAAGTCGAGCTTTGTAGATAGTAACATTACCATGTCAGTCTTCTTCTTGAAGATCCATTTATTCTCTATGGCTTGCCGATCATCGGGCAAGTCAACAAAAGCCCATACTTTGTTCTCATACATGGATCCTATCTCAGATTTCATGGACTCAAGCCATTTTGCGGAATCTGGGCTCATCACCGCTTCCTCATAGTTCGTAGGTTCGTCATGGTCTAGTAACATGACTTCCAGAACAGGATTATCGTACCACTTTGGTGCGGAACGTACTCTGGATGACCTATGAGGTTTGGTAATAACTTGATCTGAAGTTTCATAATCATTATCATTTGCTTCCTCTCTAGTTGTTGTAGGCATCATTGGAACTGATTTCTATGATGAGCTATTTTCTAATTCCAGAGAAGGTACAATTACCCCCATCAAGTTCTACTTTCCTCCCACTCACTTTTTTCGAGAGAAACTCCTTCTCTAGAAAGGATCCATTCTTAGCAACAAAGATCTTGCCTTCGGATCTGTGATAGAAGGTGTACCCAACAGTTTCTTTTGGGTATCCTATGAAGATGCACTTCTCTGATTTGGCTTCGAGCTTATCAGGCTGAAGCCTTTTCACATAAGCATCGCAACCCCAAACTTTAAGGAACAACAACTTAGGTTTCTTTCCAAACCATAGTTCATACAGTGTCGTCTCAATGGATTTAGATGGTGCCCTATTTAACGTGAATGCAAATGTCTCTAATGCATAACCCCAAAACGATAGCGGTAAATCGGTAAGAGACATCATAGATCGCACCATATCTAATAAAGTATGGTTACGACGTTCGGACAAACTATTACGCTGTGGTGTTCCAGGCGGCGTGAGTTGTGAAACTATTCCACATTGTTTTAAATGAAGGCCAAACTCGTAACTCAAATATTCGCCTCCGCGATCAGAACATAGAAACTTTATTTTCTTGTTACGATGATTCTCCACTTCATTCTGAAATTCTTTGAACTTTTCAAATGTTTCAGACTTGTGTTTCGTTAAGTAGATATACCCATATCTGCTCAAATAATCTGTGAAGGTCAGAAAATAATGATACCCGCCGCGAGCCTCAACACTCATCGGACCACATACATCGTTATGCATTATTTCCAATAAGTCAGTGGCTCACTCAATTGTTCCGGAGAACGGAGTTTTAGTCATCTTCCCCATGAGGCATGGTTCGAAAGCATCAAATGATTCATAATCAAGTGATTCCAAAAGTTCATCTGCATGGAGTTTCTTCATGCGCTTTACACCAATATGACCTTAACGGTAGTGCCACAAATATGTTGCACTATCATTATCAACTTTGCATCTTTTGGCATCAATATTATGAATATGTGTATCACCACGGTCGAGATTCAACAAAAATAGACGACTCTTCAAGGGTGCATGACCATAAAAGATATTAATCATATAAATTGAACAACCATTGTTCTCTGATTTAAATGAATAACCGTCTCGCATCAAACAAGATCCAGATATAATGTTCATGCTCATCGCTGGCACCAAATAACAATTATTCAGGTCTAAAACTAATCCCGAAGGTAGATGTAGAGGTAGCGTGCCGACGGAGATCACATCAACCTTGGAACCATTCCTGACGCGCATCGTCACCTCATCCTTAGACAATCTTCGCTTAATCCGTAGCCCCTGTTTCGAGTTGCAAATATGAGCAACAAAACCAGTATCAAATACCTAAGTGCTACTATGAGCATTAGTAAGGTACATATGCCCTAGAAGCACTCAGTTTCAGGCTTGGGTCCACAGCTGGGCTTCTTCCCGGGAGTGACAACTTGCTTGTCATTCTTCTAAAAGTTCCCCTTCTTTCCCTTGCCCTTTCACTTGAAACTAGTGGTCTTGTTAACCATCAAAACTTGATGCTCTTTCTTGATTTCTACCTTCGCAGCTTTGAGCATAGCGAAGAGCTCGGGAATTTTCTTGTCTATCCCTTGCATATTATAGCTCATCACGAAGCCTTTGTAGCTTCGTGGCAGTGATTGAAGAACTCTGTCAATAACACTATCTCATCCGGAAGATTAACTCCTAGCTGAGTCAAGTGGTTATGATACCCAGACATTCTGAGTATGTGTTCACTGACAGAACTGTTCTCCTCCATCATGCAGCTATAGAACTTGTTGGAGACCTCATATCTCTCAAGTCGGGTATTTGCTTGAAATATTAACTTCAATTCCTGGAACATCTCATATGGTCCATGACGTTCAAAACGTCTTTGAAGCCCCGATTCTAAGCTGTAGAGCATGACACACTGAACTATATAGTAGTCATCAGACCGTGTCTGCCAGACATTCAAAGCGTCTACATTAGCGGGAGGGGGCTCGTCACCTAGCAGTGCATCAAGGACATAATTCTTCTGCGCAACAATGAGGATAATCCTCAAGTTACGGACCAATCCGTGTAGTTGCTACCATCATCTTTCAACCTAGCTTTCTCTAGGAACACATTAAAATTCAAGGGAACGGTAGCACGGGCCAATGATCTACGACATAGATATGCAAAAACTATCAGGACTAAGTTCATGATACATTAAGTTCAATTAATCATATTACTTAAGAACTCCCACTTAGATAGACATCCCTCGAGTCATTGCTACCTCTTGAGCATGCATTGGTTTTCCCTTGAAGAGGAAAGGGTGATAGAACAAAGTAGCATAAATATTTCCCTCAGTTTTTGAGAACCAAGGTATCAATCCAGTAGGAGAATACACACAAGTCCCTCGTACCCGCACAAACAAATAATAACCTTGCAACCAACACCATAAAGGGGTTGTCAATCCCTTCACGGCCACTTGCAAAAGTGAGATTTGATAAAGATAATAAGATAAATATTTTTGGTATTTTTGTTATATAGATTGGAAAATAAAGATTGAAAAATAAAAGGTGACAGAAAAAGAAAGTAGATAGGAAAATAATATGATTGAAGATAGACCCCGGGGCCATAGGTTTCACTAGTAGCTTCTCTCAAGATAGCAAATTCTATGGTGGGTGAACAAATTACTGTCGAGCAATTGATAGAAAAGCGCATAGTGATAACCCACAAGTATAGGGGATCGCAACAGTTTTCGAGGGTAGAGTATTCAACCCAAATTTATTGATTCGACACAAGGGGAGCCAAAGAATATTCTCAAGTATTAGCAACTGAGTTGTCAATTCAACCACACCTGGAAACTTAATATCTGCAGCAAAGTGTTTAGTAGCAAAGTAATATGATAGTGGTGATAACGGTAGCAAAAGTTAACATTAGTAAAAGTAATGTTTTTGGTATTTTGTAGTGATGATAGCAATAGCAATGGAAAAGTAAATAAGCAAAGAACAATATATGGAAAGCTCGTAGGCAATGGATCGGTGATGGAGAATTATGCCGGATGCGGTTCATCATGTAACAGTCATAACCTAGGGTGACACAGAACTAGCTCCAGTTCATTGATATAATGTAGGCATGTATTCCGAACATAGTCATACGTGCTTATGGAAAAGAACTTGCATGACATCTTTTGTCCTACCCTCTCGTGGCAGCGGGGTCCTTACGGAAACTAAGGGATATTAAGGCCTCCTTTTAATAGAGAATCGGAACAAAGCATTAACACATAGTGAATACATGAACTCCTCAAACTACGGTCATCACCGGTAAGTATCTCGATTATTTTCACTTCGGGGTTAACGGATCATAACACATAATAGGTGACTATAGACTTGCAAGATAGGATCAAGAACACTCATATATTGATGAAAACATAATAGGTTCAGATCTTAAATCATGGCACTCGGGCCCTAGTGACAAGCATTAAGCATAGCAAAGTCATAGCAACATCAATCTCAGAACATAGTGGACACTGGGGATCAAACCCTAACAAAACTAACTCGATTATATGATAGATCCCATCCAACCCATCACCGTCCAGCAAGCCTACGATGGAATTACTCACGAACGGCGGTGAGCATCATGAAATTGGTGATGGAGGATGGTTGATGATGACGATGGCGACGGATTCCCCTCTCTGGAGCCCCGAACGGACTCCAGATCAGCCCTCCCGAGAGGTTTTAGGGCTTGGCGACGGCTCCGTATCGTAAAACGCGATGATTTCTTCTCTCTGGTTCTTTCTCATCGAAACTCAATATATGGAGGTGGAGTTGGAGTCGGAGACGCAACAGGGGGCCCACGAGGTAGGGGGGTGCGCCCTAGGGGGCAGGCACGCCCCCACCCTCGTGGCAAGATGGTGGGCTCCCTGGCCTTCATCTTTGGCTGGTATTTTTCTTATTTTCTGAAAAGTGTCTCCATGAAGTTTCAGGCCATTCCGAGAACATTTGCTCCTGCACATAAATAACACCATGGTAGTTCTGTTGAAAACAACGTTAGTCCAGGTTAGTTCCATTTAAATCATGCAAGTTAGAGTCCAAAACAAGGGCAAAAGTGTTTGGAAAAGTAGATATGTTGGAGACGTATCAACTCCCCCAAGCTTAAACCTTTGCTTGTCCTCAAGAAATTCAGTTGACAAACTGAAAGTGATAAAGAAAAACTTTTACAAACTCTGTTTGCTCTTGTTGTTGTAAATATGTAAAGCCAGCATTCAAGTTTTCAGCAAAGATTATAACTAACCACATTTGCAATAACGCATAGGTCTCAAGTTACTCGTATCAATATCATAATCAACTAGCGAGCCATAATAATAAAACTCGGATGACAACACTTTCTTAAAACAATCATAATATGATATAACAAGGTGGTATCTCGCTAGCCCTTTCTGAGACCGCAAAACATAAATGCAGAGCACCTTTAAAGACCAAGGACTGACTAGACATTGTAATTCATGGTAAAAAAGATCCAATCAAGTCATACTCAATGTAAACTAACAGTAATGAAGGCAAATGACAGCAGTGCTCTCCAACTGGTGCTTTTTAATAAGAGGATGATGACTCAGCATAAAAGTAAATAGATAGGCCCTTCGCAGAGGGAAGCAGGGATTTGTAGAGGTGCCAGAGCTCGGTTTTGAAATAGAGGTGAATGATATTTTGAGCGCTATACTTTCATTGTCAACATAACAACCAAGAGATGGCGATATCTTCCATGCTACACACATTATAGGCGGTTCCCAAACAGAATGGTAAAGTTTATACTCCCCCTTCCACCACAAGCATCAATTCATGGCTTGCTCGAAACAACGAGTGCCTCCAACTAACAAGAGTCCCAGGGGGAGTTTTGTTTGCAATTATTTGGATTTAGTTTGCATAAAGCATGGGACTGGGCATCCCGATGACCAGCCATTTATCTCATGAGTGAGGAGCGGAGTCCACTCCTCTTGAGAATAACCCGCCTAACATGGAAGATACATACAGCCCTAGTTGATACATGAGCTATTCGAGCATACAAAACAGGATATTTGTTTGAAGGTTTAGAGTTTGGCACATACAAATTTACTTGGAACGGAAGGTAGATACCATATATAGGTAGGTATAGTGGACTCATGTGGAATAACTTTGGGGTTTAATGGATTGGATGCACAAGCAGTATTCCCGCTTAGTACAGGTGAAGGCTAGCAAAAGACTGGGAAGCGACCAGCTAGAGAGTGACAACAGTCATGAACATGCATTAAAATTAATCAACACTGAATGCAAGCATGAGTAGGATATAATCCACCATGAACATAAATATCGTGAAGGCTATGTTGATTTTGTTTCAACTACATGCATGAACATGTGCCAAGTCAAGTCATTTAAACCACATCATAACCATTTTAATAGCATGTTGGCACGCAAGGTAAACCATTATAACTCATAGCTAATCAAGCATGGCATAAGAAACTATGATCTCTAGTTGTCATTGCAAACATGTTTATTCATAATAGGCTGAATCAGGAACAATGAACTAATCATATTTACAAAAACAAAAGAGGTCGAGTTCATACCAGCTTTTCTCATCTCAGCCAGTCCATCATATATCATCATAATTGCCCTTCACTTGCACGACCAAATAGTGTGAATAATAATAATAGTGCACGTGCATTGGACTACGCCGGAATCTGCAAGCATTCAATAAACAGGAGAAGACAAGGCAATATGGGCTCTTTTGTCAGGTAAACAATGATGCATATAAGAGCCACTTCAACAATTTAATCATGGTCTTCTCCTATCGACCCCCAAAGAAAAGAAATAAAACTATTTACACGGGAAAGCTCCCAACAAGCAAAAGAAGAACAGGAAATATTTTTGGGTTTTCTATTTAATTACTACTACAAGCATGGAAATTAAACTGATTAAAAGCTACAACTATTTTTTGTTTTTCTTAAGGTTTATTAAACACACAAGAAGAAAGCATAAAAAGGAAAATAAACTAGCATGGATGATACAATGAAAAAGTATGAGCACCGACATCTAGCAATGAGTGTGTGAGCATAAATGTAATGTCGGTGAGAAATATGTACTCCCCCAAGCTTAGGCTTTTGGCCTAAGTTGGTCTATGGCCACGGCTGGCCTGGCGGATATCCATAATAATAGTTGTTGGGGTCGTACTGTGATGAGGAAGAAGAAGGCCCAGATTGCCACTGGCTGACAATCATCTCCGGATCCCACTGGTAATTAGACTGTCATGCAGGATCAAATTGTGGTTCCGGCTCTGGCTCCTCGGCTGGTGCAGGGTTCCGATAGGCGTGGATAGCCATCAACGGAATAAGGTACGTGCCTACAGTCAAATCAAACAAAGAAGGAGCAGGCAAGGTAATAGTCTCAGGATGATGTTTATTAAAGAACAATTGATATTTAAGCTCTCCTTCCCTATTCTTAACAATAAAATCATGTGCTACCATACTTTTATAATCTAGATAAACACGGGGCAGCACTTTTTCTTCCTTCTCAGCATGCCTAATAGGTATGTTAAAATGTGCAGCTAGGCGTGTAGCATAGATATCTCCAAAGATGGGGCCCTTGGTACGGTTCAGACTTAACCGTTTGGCAATAATGCTGCCCATACTAAAAGAGTCATCACCGCATAAACCGTGGTGCAAAATAATAATATCAGGGATACTCAGGTTTCCACAGTTTCCGCAACCAATTAAGCAACGACTAGCAAATAATGCAAAGTAGCGTAAAACAGGAAAATGTATGCTAGTGATTCGTGCATCGGAAACCTTCCTTGTTTCCCCTACAGTGATAGTGTCAATAAATCCCTCCACATCATCACGATGTGGTTCTTCTGTCTTGCCCCCAAAAGGGACTAAACAGATCCGAGAAAAATCATAAAGTGACATATCCTTATGCTCATCATATAAATGAAATTCCACCGTAGGTGGTGAGTTCCTAGAATGAAAGTGAAAGTTTTGCACAAAGGTATTTGTGAGCAAGAGATACTGATCGCATTGGTCGTGGAGGAAAGCGATAAGGCCTGCAGTCTGAGCCAACTCATGAAAGTCTTCATAAATCCCGACTGCTCTCAGAAGGCCATTCACACACCACGAACCTCCGCGGTGCGAGGCAAATTATACTTAGGCTTCGGTGCCTTTTCCTTCGAGCTTTGGCTCGATGAGCCCCTCAAAAGTCTCCTCATCATTTTCTGAAAAATTCTGAAATTTTTAGTAACTTCTAAATAAAAGTAAACCAAACTCAATAATATTGATAGCAACTACTCCTACAAGTGCCTAGGGCCCATATCATGCATCAAAACTACTTTTAACCATATAAATTTGACATGCAAGCTCAAGAACAAGGTCACCTAAGCAACAAAAATTTGCAATGAATAAAGCACTAGAACAAAAACTAATTGGACCAATGGAGGAGTCACATACCAAGGAACAATCTCCCCAAGCAGTTTTGTGAGAGGTGCTTTGAGCAAGTAGATCGAAAATGGCAGCAAAACGAGCTTGGACTCGGGTTTGAGCTGGTTTTTCGTGTTTGGAGGAGGAAGATGAAGTGTGTGGGTGCAGGAATAAGTGGAGGAGGGCCACCGTGGGCCCACGAGGCAGGGGGCGCGCCCTCCACCCTCGTGGCAAGGTGGTTGGCCCCCGTGGTGTGTTCTTTGTTCCATAAATCCTCAAATATTCTAGAAAAAATCATATTTAATTTTCAGGGCATTTGGAGAACTTTTATTTTCGAGGTATTTTTATATTGCACGGATAATCAGATAACAGACAGAAAAACATTTATTTTTATTTTATTTAATATAAATAATAGAAAGTAAAAGTGGGGTACAGAAGGTTGTGCCTTCTAGTTTCATCCATCTCATGATCATCAAAAGGAATCCACTAACAAGGTTGATCAAGTCTTGTTAACAAACTCATTCCGAATAACATGGAACCGGAGAAATTTCGAATAACACAATGTTACCTCAACGGGGATATGCACATCCCCAATAATAAGAATATCATATTTCTTCTTGACAGTAGGAAGAGGAAATTCAAAACCTCCAAATATAATCGATGGAATTTTTCCAATAGAGTCGATACTATGAACTTGAGGTTGTTTCCTCGGAAAGTGTACCATATGCTCATTACCATTAACATGAAAAGTGACATTGCCTTTAGTGAAATCAATAACAGCCCCTGCAGTATTCAAAAAGGGTCTTGTGACGCCCGGGTAATTAAGCTACAGTGATCCTTTGCTAATGATGCCACGTCACCTCGTTTATAGTTGCTAATCTCGAGTTAGTTCAAAACCGATTCAAATTCAAATTCAAAAATAGGCAGACAATAAAAGTTTTCAAATGTTAAAACTAAAATGTTTGAAGTGAATCAAATAATGCATAGGTAAATATGGTGGAGAAACCACACTTTTATAAAATATTTAAATGCCCAAATGGGAATGAAACAACAACATAACAAATTTATTAAATGCCTTTTGTTAATTATAAAATGTTAAAATATTTTACTTAGGGGTTTAAACTTTTTGTAGTAGAGGTATAATTAGTGATACAAATTTAGGCACAACTGTTGTGATTTATATAACTAAAATAAAACAAATAAGAACTAAAAGAATAAATAAAAGAAAAGAGAAAATAAACAACAAAAAAATAAAAGAGACAGAGACCCCCCCTCCCCCGAGCTGGGCCTCGGCCCAGCAGGCTACCGGGCCGCCAGGCCGGCCCAACCGCGCCCGCTACTAATCCCCTCAGGCGCCAGAAACCCTAACCCATCCACCCCGTCACCCCCACTCCCTACGCCTCTCCTCTCCCCTTCCCGATCCGATCTGGATCGGGGACGAGCCCGCTCCCCCCCACCTCGCGACGCCAGCGCCCCAACCCAGTCGCCGGGCACCCCATCGCCTCGACCTCGCGTCGGCCCCCCCTCCTCTCTCCCGATCTGGGTCGGGATCCAGAGGAGGCCACCGCCGCCCGGAACCCCCTTCGCCGGACCACCTCGCCGGCCTGCTCCACCACGCCGGACGCCATCGCCGCTCCTCCCCTGCGTCGCCGCGTCCCCGTCCTCCTCCCCAAAGGCTCCACCGAGCCTCGCCGACCCTCGTCTCTGCAACGCCGGTGAGGCCACGGCCTCCTCTTCCTCTTTGCGCCCTCTCTGCACGTCTCCCCGTCGCCAACCGCACCGGCCTCCCCTGCTCGACGCGCCACCGCGCGCGCCCGACGCTCGTCGCCGCGGCCACCGCGCGCGTGCGCCCCGTGCACGCCTCGCCATCCCACTCGTCGCGCCCGAACGCCCGCAACCCCGCGCTCTCCGTGCGCTCACCGCAACCGCCGCCCTCACTCCTCCTGCTTGGCCGCACGCACTCGCGTGCGCGCGCCTTCGCCGCGGCCCCCCTGTACCGCCCCAGTCATCGCCCCCCAATCACCGCGGCTAACGCCCGCCTTCCCTCTTCCCTGCCTGTGGTGACTGACCAAGGCCGGTCGCCGTTCGGTCCGGCCGCACCTCTCCACGGCCCCGGCGCCCTCCTCCGGTGGCCGCCGCTTCACCACGGCACCGCTCCGCCCGTGGCCTCCCCATGGCCACCGGCCCCCCTGCTCCGGCGCCCTGCTGGGAACGCTCGCTCGGGCCGCGTCCAGCACCCGTTAGCCCGAACCGCTGTGGCCCCTTTGGCCCAATGACACAGGGGCCCACGCCCCAGAAATTTATAAAAAAAAGAATTAAAAATAAATAAATAAATAATAATTTCATTAATTAATTAATCAATAAGTGAATTAATTAAGTTAATTAATCATGCTTAATTAATCTAATTAACTAGTTAGTTTAATTAAATAGTAATTAGTTTAACTAAGACCTAATTAACCTAAACAGTGTATGACAGGTGGGTCCCACTGGACCCACATGTCAGTTTGACCCAGTCAACTCTATTGACTGCTGACGTCAGCATGACATCATGCTGATGTCATTAATTTATTTTCGAATTAATTTAAATAATTAATTAAAACCAGAAATTAATAAAATCTTTAGAAAATCATATCTTTTAATCCGTAACTCGGATTAAAATATTTTCAACATGAAAGTTGCTCAGAAACGAGACGAATTTGAATACGCAGCCCGTTTTCCGCCACGCATCCCTAGCATAGCAAACTCGCAACTTTCCCCCTCCGGCTCCTCTGCCCGAAAACGCGAAACACCGGGGATTCTTTCCCGGATGTTTCCCCCCTTCACCGGTATCACCTCATACCGCGTTAGGGCACCCCTAGCACGATACTTGTCATGTCATGCATCGCTATGCATCTGTTTGCTTAAATATTTATTGTTTCTTCCCCCTCTTCTCTCGCCTAGACACCGAGACCGACGCCGCTGCTACCCAGTACGACTACGGAGTTGACGACCCCTCTCTCTTGCCAGAGCAACCAGGCAAGCCCCCCCTTTGATCACCAGATATCGCCTACTCTTCTCTATACTGCTTGCATTAGAGTAGTGTAGCATGTTACTGCTTCCCGTTAATCCTATACTGATGCATAGCCTGTCCTTGCTACTACTGTTGTTACCTTTACCTGCAATCCTAATGCTTAGTATAGGATGCTAGTTTATCATCAGTGGCCCTACATCCTTGTCCGTCTGCCATGCTATACTATCGGGCCGTGATCACTCGGGAGTTGATCACGGGTATATACTATATACTTTATACATGATACATGTGGTGACTAAAGACGGGTCAGCTCGTAGGAGCACCCGTGAGTGGATCTTTGAGGCGGAGCGACAGGGCAGGTTTCGACCACCTAGGAGAGAGGTGGGCCTAGCCCTGGTCGGCGTTCGCGGATACTTAACACGCTTAACGAGATCTGGGTATTTGATCCGAGTCTGGCCATTTGGTCTATACGCACTAACCATCTATGCGGGAGTAGTTATGGGTATCCCGGCGTCGTGGTATCAGCGGAAGCCATCATAACGTCAGCGACTGAGTGGCGCGCGCCGGATTGGACTGGAACGCCACTAGGCTAGGTCTGCTTTCGCCGCCGCGCAACGTGCAGGTGTGCTAAGGGCGATGGGCCCCAGACCCGGGGCGCATAGGTTTAGACCGGCGTGCTGACCTCTCTGTGGTCTAGGTTGGGGCTGCGACGTGTTGATCTTCCGAGGCCGGGGCATGACCCAGGAAAAGTGTGTCCGGCCAAATGGGATCGAGCGTGTTGGGGGTAGGTGGTGCACCCCCTGCAGGGAAGTTAATCTATCCGATTAGCCGTGATCTTCGGTAACAGGACGACTTGGAGTGTACCTGACCTTAATGACACTAGAACCGGATACTTAATAAAACACAACCCTTCCAAGTGCCAGATACAACCGGTGATCGCTTTCTCACAGGGCGACGAGGGGAGGATCATCGGTTAGGACTATGCTACGTGATGATACTTGGAGGACTTCAGTCTACTCTCTTCTACATGCTGCAAGACGGAGGCTGCCAGAAGCGTAGTCTTCGAAAGGACTAGCTATCCCCCTCTTATACCGGCTTTCTGAAGTTCAGTCCACATATAATAGCCTTATTTCAGTTGATACCAATGCATACATATGTAGTATAGCTCCTTGCTTGCGAGTACTTTGGATGAGTACTCACGGTTGCTTTCTCCCTCTTTTCCCCCTATCCCTTCTACCTGGTTGTCGCAACCAGATGTTGGAGCCCAGGAGCCAGACGCCACCTTCGACGACGACTCCTACTACACCGGAGGTGCCTACTACTACGTGGTGCCCGCTGACGACGACCAGGAGTAGTTAGGAGGATCCCAGGCAGGAGGCCTGCGCCTCTTTCGATCTGTATCCCAGTTTGTGCTAGCCTTCTTAAGGCAAACTTGTTTAACTTATGTCTGTACTCAGATATTGTTGCTTCCGCTGACTCGTCTATGATCGAGTTCTTGTATTCGAGCCCTCGAGGCCCCTGGCTGTAATATGATGCTTGTATGACTTATTTTATTTGTAGAGTTGTGTTGTGATATCTTCCCGTGAGTCCCTGATCTTGATCGTACACGTTTGCGTGTATGATTAGTGTACGATCAAATCGGGGGCGTCACAAGTTGGTATCAGAGCCGACTGCCTGTAGGAACCCCCCTTCCACACTCCTTGGCCGAAGTTGAGTCTAGACATTACAAAAACTTTTACTAACTTGGCTGTGTGCCTTACGGGCCCACGTCGCCATCGGGTGGTATTAGGATCTTTTACTCCTCGATCCTTACTCTGGGACTCTGAACTCTCTTCTACTCGGGTTAAATGAATTTTGCTAAATCTAACATTAGGATCTCGTTATCACTTTCACCCGGAGAGCCCCTTATTACTGATGATCGTCTGCTGCACGTGAAGACCCTGAAGATACTCTCCGCTGTTAACCCGAGAACTTGTGTTCATCGTGTTTGCAATTCCCCTTCCACCATCAACCCTTATGGATAACTACTTGCAGTTGTTATTCTTACATTCATCCCCAGTTGGTCTTGTTATTACAAGATACCCCGAAATACTCGTCGATGTTTCGATAATCCTTTAAGCTTACTGCCTTGCAGTTATTTGTCACCTGAATACCCCTATGGAAAATTCTCACACTTATCGAGTATCCGCTCATCCCCCAGTTGTTCATGTGTTTCACAATGGTCTTCGAAATACTATTCGATCTTCCGAAAATCCCGAGCAGCCTATTGCTCTTGAAATTCTCGCTTTCTTAAATTGTGGTTAATCCGATAAGTTTCGTAATCTTATTGGCCTCCCTTGTCTTTATCATTTTAAGTCCATTGATTCAATATGTTGAGGATGCCCGCATTCCTCAGTCGAATCCTAGGATTCATCCTTCCGGCTTAGACGTCACTTGGATATGAGTTGGTTCTTGACCAATCAATGCCTTGGTCGTTTATGCTTCTAAGTCTATTGAACTTATTCATTTTTGATCATAACGGTTGCTTCTGATCCCTTGATTTGGGAATCATAAAATTTCTTTACATTAAGCTTTGAATTAGTCAGTTGTTTCTATAATCCGATGCCTTGGCATTCCTTCTTCCTTTGATTGAGTACCGATACTCACATCAGCCTCGTTGTGGACCGCCATACCCATTGCCGGGTTATCTACCGACAGCGTCCTTCATATTCAATAACCTTGTGAGCCTTCCCTCGGATACATAATGCCTTTGGTAAATTGTATCATCTGCTTTTGAACATGCTCTACCATCGAGTTTGTGTTATTTACTCCTGAAGTTCGTGGTATATGTTCTAAGGAGCCCCGATGGCTTGAACCTATGCCTTCCTTAATCTGTGCAAACCCGGAAGATTTCACGGGTCATACTTATCTGGTATTGCACCAGGTAAAACTTTCAACAACTAATGTCATTTTCAAAATACAAGAGGTGAATGAAAGGTTATGCGTTGAACAAGTGGGAGCCGACCTTGAACCCTGTGTTCATGCCCATGGACACGATGTATACCTGATCATGGGAGCTTCTCTTATAATAATTATCCCCTTGTTACAAGATCATCTTGTATCCTTGGATGTGGTTTCGACCAAAATTTCTTCCTTTGATCCCTTTCTTGGACAAGTTAAAGTACTTGTCTTCTGCAGTTCATTATACCTGTCCAATCCTTATTCCGATCTACCTTTGAGTATTACCCTCTGGTGTCTCGAGAATAACATGGAACTACATAACTTCTTACGAGTTCTTCATCAACTATTATTCTCGTCGATTCCTTTTTTTTCCAACGGGTTCTGAGTTGTTAGAACCCCTCAAGGACACCGACAAGTGAATCAATTCCGCACTCCGACTCAATAAGTTAATCTCCGTTGCTTATGAGTTTAATAATCCTTCAAGTCACTCCTAGCCTGATCGGCTATATCATTACCATGTTAAATTTTAACTGTGCTACCCGGTCCTTCTTCCCGTAGCACAATTATCTGACAATGAGCTAGCTTACGTCGATTTTCCTCATCATATCATTTTGCCCTGAACAACAAGCTTGATTTCGAGTTGTGCCGTACCCATGGTTCCAATAACCTTTCGCTTCATCATTCCTTTGAATTGATGTCGTCGCTGGTTGCTTACATCTTCATGAAACCTCTTGACAAAAGTGTCGTGGTCATCATCAACATCCCGAGCTCTTCCAAGATATATATCGAATTCTTGATGAGAAATACCATCCTCACCCCTCAATGGTTTGTGTTATCACCGACCACTTTATTGCCTTCCGTTCAACACAAACTTATTCGTGTTTGGTGTTATACCTTGAGATCCTTGCTATCCAGCATTTGTTCTTCTTTACCTTGGGATATTACCACCTTTTATGTCAAGAATGTCGTGGTAATTTTACCACCTCTTGAGAATTCTTGATATAGTAATATCTCTCGCCTTTTGCGTTCATTTCTTGGTCTCCGTGTTAATTCTAACCGGAATACCGACAAATGGTCTGTGATGTGTAAATTCTAAACTTCTAGCAACCCTATTGCTTTGAAGTTATTGGTCTACAGTTCCATTCTAAGTCTATGGCTTATTGAATCATCATTCGAACATTGATCGTACTACCTAGTCCAGATTCCTGGGTGCACCCTTCTATCATTGTTCAGTTGTGTATGTTTCCCTCGAGCATACATCATTATATCATTTGATCCGACAAATGATATTTCCTTGTTCACATAATTGTGGAAATCAATCCTTTGGAAATCTCGATGAGTTGTCGCCGAGTCCATCAGCCACATCCTCATCCTCTCCTTGATTTAATGATGAACTCTTGCTATGGAACTCTCTTCCATAGTTCAATTCTCGAGATTCTTACAATGTCATTTCGACAATTTGTGTTGCACCTTTCTTCTCAGGCATCCTAAGTCTGAGTTATCCTGACATCAATCAGATCTGAATCTCGGTCAGATATGATGGTTGGAACATATTTCCAGGAGTTATAACATCTTTATATGACTCGGTAAGGTGATATCATGCCTAGCACACCTGGCCGGAGGACCTATTGTTATAGTTTTCTTCTTGGCAAGGTTAGTCATTCTTCCGTGAGGAAATTGTAAGACTTATTCTATAAGTTGTTCTTGATGGATCCTTTTTTTCTCCAAAGTCTGATCTTCACCTGTTGACCATGTCAATGCTATCTCAAAGCATGTCTGTGGTACTCTAATTTTCAACAAGAACATTTGAAGCCTAATGCTAAATGTTACTTTCTCAATTATCCAAACACCGTTGTATGGGTAATGTCATGAAAATTCTCTCCCGTACCTAAAGAGTTTTCTACATTATATCCTATCATGGTTATCATGCTCTACCTGTCCTTGAGAAGGATATACCTTTCAATTGTGTGTTTAAACCCATTTTCCTTTCCATTGTTCTGTTTAATCTGATAATCATATTTGCCTTTCCATTGGTTGGTTTAACACGTCTTGTGATCTATATGATCTAAGCGGTAATATTCTCCTGCTTATGTAAACACCTTGGTGTACAATTCTGTCAGCAAGACCCTGTTACTATTGTTGATGACATTTCGGTAGCCACCGATGGACGAGAACCTTGCCTATTGGCTCGCCTCGTTCAACGAGCAGGAAAATGGTTCTCTTAGTCCCTCGCCCTTGGTACCGATGTTGTTGCCGACATAATCGACAGACTATCCTCTAACATGCCTTGCTTTCATGATCGTGCAATACGTCACCGCCCTTCCTGCTTCTAACCCACATGGTGGGCCCATAACCCACAGTTCCTCAGGATCGAAACCTGACTCTCCTATACACCCCCTGTTCCCAAAGTTATTCCTCGCGCTTGGCTTCGTATTTAATTCACGGGCCACCTTCCTAATGCTCTATTCTGGTATCAAACGCAATACTTACTCTCGCTGCTCTGAAACCCTTTATCACTTTGGTTCAGACTTCGAGCAACTATCTATCCACTTGGAACCTCTTATTGTACCTTGTACCTTACTCTTGATGTATTCGATATGTTCAACTCGAGAGATAATCTTATGCTCATTCATGGGTTAACCCCCAGACTGTTTCCCTCATAAGCATTCTGTCGTAGCCGAGCTGCCCCTTACCTATTCGTAAGTACGTTGGAGTTCCCAAGAAAAGAACGACATCACCATGATGGCCTGAAGCAGAGAAGTGAAGACAACAATGTAATGGATCAACCTCCTCGAGAAGAGTAACCAAGACCAACAAGACCCGTTAGAAATTCGCAACCTAATCCCTTCCCCGCACTTCCCCGCTTAAATCTCGGGACGAGATTTCTCGTAGTGGAGGAGAATTGTGACGCCCGGGTAATTAAGCTACAGTGATCCTTTGCTAATGATGCCATGTCACCTCGTTTATAGTTGCTAATCTCGAGTTAGTTCAAAACTGATTTAAATTCAAATTCAAAAATAGGCAGACAATAAAAGTTTTCAAATGTTAAAACTAAAATGTTTGAAGTGAATCAAATAATGCATAGGTAAATATGGTGGAGAAACCACACTTTTATAAAATATTTAAATGCCCAAATGGGAATGAAACAACAACATAACAAATTTATTAAATGCCTTTTGTTAATTATAAAATGTTAAAATATTTTACTTAGGGGTTTAAACTTTTTGTAGTAGAGGTATAATTAGTGATACAAATTTAGGCACAACTGTTCTGATTTATATAACTAAAATAAAACAAATAAGAACTAAAAGAATAAATAAAAGAAAAGAGAAAATAAACAACAAAAAAATAAAAGAGACAGAGACCCCCCCCTCCCCCGAGCTGGGCCTCGGCCCAGCAGGCTACCGGGCCGCCAGGCCGGCCCAACCGCGCCCGCTACTAATCCCCTTGGGCGCCAGAAACCCTAACCCATCCACCCCGTCACCCCCCACTCCCTACGCCTCTCCTCTCCCCTTCCCGATCCGATCTGGATCGGGGACGAGCCCGCTCCCCCCACCTCGCGACGCCAGTGCCCCAACCCAGTCGCCGGGCACCCCATCGCCTCGACCCCGTGTCGGCCCCCGCCTCCTCTCTCCCGATCTGGGTCAGGATCCAGAGGAGGCCACCGCCTCCCGGAACCCCCTTCGCCGGACCACCTCGCCGGCCTGCTCCACCACGCCGGACGCCATCGCCGCTCCTCCCCTGCGTCGCCGCGTCCCCGTCCTCCTCCCCAAAGGCTCCACCGAGCCTCGCCGACCCTCGTCTCTGCAACGCCGGTGAGGCCACGGCCTCCTCTTCCTCTTTGCGCCCTCTCTGCACGTCTCCCCGTCGCCAACCGCACCAGCCTCCCCTGCTCGACGCGCCACCGCGCGCGCCCGACGCTCGTCGCCGCGGCCACCGCGCGCGTGCGCCCCGTGCACGCCTCGCCATCCCACTCGTCGCGCCCGAACGCCCGCAACCCCGCGCTCTCCGTGCGCTCACCGCAACCGCCGCCCTCACTCCCCTGCTTGGCCGCACGCACTCGCGTGCGCGCGCCTTCGCCGCGGCCCCCCTGTACCGCCCCAGTCATCGCCCCCCAATCACCGCGGCTAACGCCCGCCTTCCCTCTTCCCTGCCTGTGGTGACTAACCAAGGCCGGTCGCCGTTCGGTCCGGCCGCACCTCTCCACGGCCCCGGCGCCCTCCTCCGGTGGCCGCCGCTTCACCACGGCACCGCTTCGCCCGTGGCCTCCCCATGGCCACCGGCCCCCCTGCTCCGGCGCCCTGCTGGGAACGCCCGCTCGGGCCGCGTCCAGCACCCGTTAGCCCGAACCGCTGTGGCCCCTTTGGCCCAATGACACAGGGGCCCACGCCCCAGAACTTTATAAAAAAAGAATTAAAAATAAATAAATAAATAATAATTACATTAATTAATTAATCAATAAGTGATTTAATTAAGTTAATTAATCATGCTTAATTAATCTAATTAACTAGTTAGTTTAATTAAATAGTAATTAGTTTAACTAAGACCTAATTAACCTAAGCAGTGTATGACAGGTGGGTCCCACTGGACCCACATGTCAGTTTGACCCAGTCAACTCTGTTGACTGCTGATGTCAGCATGACATCATGCTGATGTCATTAATTTATTTTCGAATTAATTTAAATAATTGATTAAATACCAGAAATTAATAAAATCTTTAGAAAATCATATCTTTTAATCCGTAACTCGGATTAAAATATTTTCAACATGAAAGTTGCTCAGAATGTCGAGACGATTTGAGAATACGCAGCCCGTTTATCCGCCACGCATCCCTAGCATAGCGAACACGCAACTTTCCCCCTCCGTTTCATCTGTCCGAGAACGCGAAACACCGGGAATACTTTTCCGGATGTTTTCCCCCTTCACCGGTACCCCCTCGTACCGCGTTAGGGCACACCTAGCATCACGTTTTGTCATGTCATGCATCTTTATGCATCTGTTTGCATTATATTTATTGTTTCTTCCCCCTCTTCTCTCGCTAGACACCGAGACCGACGCCGCTGCTACCCAGTACGACTACGGTGTTGACGACCCCTCTCTCTTGCCAGAGCAACCAGGCAAGCCCCCCCTTTGATCACCAGATATCGCCTACTCTTCTCTATACTGCTTGCATTAGAGTAGTGTAGCATGTTATTGTTTCCCGTTAATCCTATCCTGATGCATAGCCTGTCCTTGCTACTACTGTTGTTACCTTTACCTGCAATCCTAATGCTTAGTATAGGATGCTAGTTTATCATCAGTGGCCCTACATCCTTGTCCGTCTGCCATGCTATACTGTCGGGCCGTGATCACTCGGGAGTTGATCACGGGTATATACTATATACTTTATACATGATACATGTGGTGACTAAAGACGGGTCGGCTTGAGGAGCACCCGCGAGTGGAGTTTTGAGGCGGAGCGGCAGGGCAGGTTCCGACCACCTAGGAGAGAGGTGGGCCTGGCCCTAGTCGGCGTTCGTGGATACTTAACACGCTTAACGAGATCTGGGTATTTGATCTGAGTCTGGCCATTTGGTCTATACGCACTAACCATCTACGCGGGAGTAGTTATGGGTATCCCGGCGTCGTGGTATCAGCCGAAGCCTTCGTGACGTCAGCGACTGAGTGGCGCGCGCCGGATTGGACTGGAAGGCCACTAGGCTAGGTCTGCTTTCGGCCGCGTTCGCAACGTGCAGGTGTGCTAAGGGCGATGGGCCCAGACCCCTGGGCGCTTAGGTTTAGACCGGCGTGCTGACCTCTCTGTTGGTCTAGGTGGGGCTGCGACGTGTTGATCTTCCGAGGCCGGGCATGACCCAGGAAAGTGTGTCCGACCAAATGGGATCGAGCGTGTTGGGGTATGTGGTGCACCCCTGCAGGGAAGTTAATCTATTCGAGTAGCCGTGATCTTCGGTAACAGGACGATTTGGAGTTGTACCTTGACCTTATGACAACTAGAACCGGATACTTAATAAAACACACCCTTCCAAGTGCCAGATACAACCGGTGATCGTTCTCTCACAGGGCGACGAGGGGAGGATCAGCGGTTAGGGTTATGCTATGCGATGCTACTTGGAGGACTTCCGTCTACTCTCTTCTACATGCTGCAAGATGGAGGTTGCCAGAAGCGTAGTCTTCGAAAGGACTAGCTATCCCCCTCTTATTCTGGCATTCTGCAGTTCAGTCCACATATGATACCCTTATTCCATTTGATACCCATGCATATATAGTGTAGCTCCTTGCTTGCGAGTACTTTGGATGAGTACTCACGGTTGCTTTCTCCCTCTTTTCCCCCTATCCCTTCTACCTGGTTGTCGCAACCAGATGCTGGAGTCCAGGAGCCAGACGCCACCTTCGACGACGACTCCTACTACACCGGAGGTGCCTACTACTACGTGGTGCCCGCTGACGACGACCAGGAGTAGTTAGGAGGATCCCAGGCAGGAGGCCTGCGCCTCTTTCGATCTGTATCCCAGTTTGTGCTAGCCTTCTTAAGGCAAACTTGTTTAACTTATGTCTGTACTCAGATATTGTTGCTTCCGCTGACTCGTCTATGATCGAGTTCCTGTATTCGAGCCCTCGAGGCCCCTGGCTGTAATATGATGCTTGTATGACTTATTTTATTTGTAGAGTTGTGTTGTGATATCTTCCCGTGAGTCCCTGATCTTGATCGTACACGTTTGCGTGTATGATTAGTGTACGGTCAAATCGGGGGCGTCACAGGTCTTCCAAGAATAATAGACATACTATCGTCCTCGGGAATATCAATAATAACAAAGTCCATTAAAATAGTAATGTTTGCAACTACAATAGGCACATCCTCACAAATACCGACAGGTATAGCAGTTGATTTATCAGCCATTTGCAAAGATATTTCAGTAGGTGTCAACTTATTCAAATCAAGTCTACGATATAAAGAGAGAGGCATAACACTAACACCAGCTCCAAGATCACATAAAGCAGTTTTAACATAGTTTCTTTTAATAGAGCATGGTATAGTGGGCACTCCTGGATCTCCAAGTTTCTTTGGTATTCCACCCTTAAAAGTATAATTAGCAAGCATGGTGGAAATTTCAGCTTCCGGTACCTTTCTTTTATTTGTAATGATATCTTTCATATACTTAGCATAAGGATTGGTTTTGAGCATATCAGTTAATCGCATACGTAAAAAGATAGGTCTAATCATTTCAGCAAAGCGCTCAAAATCCTCATCATCCTTTTTCTTGGATGGTTTGGGAGGAAAAGGCATGGGTTTCTGAACCCAAGGCTCTCTTTCTTTACCATGTTTCCTAGAAACAAAGTCTTTCTTATCATAACATTGATTCTTTGATTGTGAGTTATCAAGATCAACAATAGGTTCGATTTCTATATCATTATCAGTACTAGGTTGAGCATCATCATGGACATTATTATTAACATTATCATTAGTTTCAGGTTCATTACCAGATTGTGTTTCAGCATCAGAAATAGAAATATCATTTGGATTCTCAGGTGTTTCAACAATAGGATCACTAGAAGCATGCAAAGTCTTATCATTTTTCTTTTTCTTCTTTTTAGAAGAACTAGGTGCATCTATATTATTTCTCTGAGAATCTTGCTCAATTCTCTTAGGGTGGCCTTCAGGATACAAAGGTTCCTGAGTCATTCTACCAGTTCTAGTAGCCACTCTAACAGCATAATCATTATCTTTATTATTCAATTCATTGAGCAAATCATTTTGAGCTTTAAGTACTTGTTCTACTTGAGTGGTAACCATAGAAGCATGTTTACTAATAAGTTTAAGTTCACTTTTAACATTAGCCATATAATCACCCAAGTGTCCAAGCATATTTGAATTGTATTTCAATTGTCTACCAAAATAAGCATTAAAATCTTCTTGCTTAGCCATAAATTTATCAAACTCATCTAAGCATGGGCTAGCAAACTTAGTAAACGGGATTATAGCTTTATCATATCTATAGAGAGAATTTACCTTTACTACCTGTGTCGGGTTATCAAGACCATGAGTTTCTTCAATGAGTAAAGGATTTGGATTATATGTTTCTTCAACAGGCGGTAAATTAAGACCATGTATTTCTTCAATAGGAGGTAAATTCTTAACATCTTCAGCTTTAATACCTTTTTCTTTCATAGATTTCTTTTCCTCTTGCATATCTTCAGGATTGAGAAATAGAATACCCCTCTTCTTCGGAGTTGGTTTAGGAATAGGCTCAGGAATTGTCTCCGGAGGTGTCCAATTATTTTCATTTGTCAACATATTATTCAATAGAATTTCAGCTTCATCCGGTGTTCTTTCCCTGAAAACAGAACCAACACAACTATCCAGGTAATCTCTGGAGACATCGGTTAGTCCATTATAAAAGATATCAAGTATTTCATTTTTCTTAAGAGGATGATCAAGAAAAGTATTAAGTAATTGGAGAAGCCTCCCCCAAGCTTGTGGGAGACTCTCTTCTTTAATTTGCACAAAATTATATATACCCCTTAAAGCAGCTTGTTTCTTATGAGCAGGGAAATATTTAGCAGAGAAGTAATAAATCATATCCTGGGGACTACGCACACAACCAGGATCAAGAGAATTAAACCATATCTTAGCATCACCCTTTAATGAGAACAAAAATATTTTAAGGATATAAAAGTAGCGAGTTTTCTCATCTTTAGTGAACAGGGTAGCTATATCATTTAATTTAGTAAGATGTGCCACAACAGTTTCAGATTCATAACCATGAAAAGGATCAAATTCAACCAAAGTAATTATATCAGGATCAACAGAGAATTCATAATCCTTATCAGTAACAAAGATAGGTGAAGTAGAAAAAGCAGGGCCAGGTTTCATTCTATCATTTAGAGATTGCTTACTCCATTTAGCTAATAATCTTTTAAGTTCAGTTCTATTTCTGCAAGCTAAAATGGCTAAAGAAGCATCTTGATCAAATACATAACCCTTAGGAATAGCAAGTGGTTCTTCATCATCACTTTCATCAGTATCATCAGATTCAATATTTTCAATTTCTCTAGCCCTAGCAAGTTGTTCATCAAGAAAATCACTAAGTGGCATAGTAGTATCAGGCATAGAGGTAGTTTCATCATAAGTATCATGCATAGCAGAAGTGGCATCATCAATAACATGCGACATATCAGAACGAATAGCAGAAGCAGGCGTAGGTGTCGCAAACTTACTCATAACAGAAGGTGAATCAAGTGCAGAGCTAGATGGCAGTTCCTTACCTCCCCTCGTAGTTGAGGGATAGATCTTGGTTTTTGGATCTCTCAAGTTCTTCATAATGATAAGCAGATATATATCCCAAGTGACTCAAAGAAAGAGCTATGCTCCCCGGCAACGGCACCAGAAAATAGTCTTGATAACCCACAAGTATAGGGGATCACAACAGTTTTCGAGGGTAGAGTATTCAACCCAAATTTATTGATTCGACACAAGGGGAGCCAAATAATATTCTCAAGTATTAGCAGCTGAGTTGTCAATTCAACCACACCTGGAAACTTAATATCTGCAGCAAAGTGTTTAGTAGCAAAGTAATATGATAGTGGTGATAACGGTAGCAAAAGGTAACAATAGTAAAAGTAATGTTTTTGGTATTTTGTAGTGATGATAGCAATAGCAACGGAAAAGTAAATAAGCAAAGAACAATATATGGAAAGCTCATAGGCAATGGATCGGTGATGGAGAATTATGCCAGATGCGGTTCATCATGTAACAGTCATAACCTAGGGTGACACAGAACTAGCTCCAGTTCATTGATATAAGGTAGGCATGTATTCCGAACATAGTCATACGTGCTTATGGAAAAGAACTTGCATGACATCTTTTGTCCTACCCTCCTATGGCAGCGGGGTCCTTACGGAAACTAAGGGATATTAAGGCCTCCTTTTAATAGAGAATCGGAACAAAGCATTAACACATAGTGAATACATGAACTCCTCAAACTACGGTCATCACCGGTAAGTATCCCGATTATTGTCACTTCGGGGTTAACGGATCATAACACATAATAGGTGACTATAGACTTGCAAGATAGGATCAAGAACACTCATATATTGATGAAAACATAATAGGTTCAGATCTGAAATCACGGCACTCGGGCCCTAGTGACAAGCATTAAGCATAGCAAAGTCATAGCAACATCAATCTCAGAACATAGTGGACACTAGGGATCAAACCCTAACAAAACTAACTCGATTACATGATAGATCCCATCCAACCCATCACCGTCCAGCAAGCCTACGATGGAATTACTCACGCACGGCGGTGAGCATCATGAAATTGGTGATGGAGGATGGTTGATGATGACGATGGCGACGGATTCCCCTCTTCGGAGCCCCGAACGGACTCTAGATCAACCCTCCCAAGAGGTTTTAGGGCTTGGCGGCGGCTCCGTATCGTAAAATGTGATGATTTATTCTCTCTGATTTTTATCTCATTGAAACTCAATATATGGAGGTGGAGTTGGAGTCGGAGACGCAACAGGGGGCCCATGAGGTAGGGGGCGCGTGCTAGGGGGGCAGGCGCCCCCCACCCTCGTGGCAAGACGGTGGGCCCCCTGGCCTTCATCTTTGGGATGTATTTTTCTTATTTTCTGAAAAGTGTCTCCGTGAAGTTTCAGGTCATTCCGAGAACGTTTTCTCCTGCACATAAATAACACCATGGTAGTTCTGCTGAAAACAGCGTCAGTCCGGGTTAGTTCCATTCAAATCATGCAAGTTAGAGTCCAAAACAAGGGCAAAAGTGTTTGGAAAAGTAGATACGTTGGAGACGTATCACATAGTTATGAGAATATCTATGCATGATCATGTATATAGGCATCACGTCCGTGACAAGTAGACCGAAACGATTCTGCATCTACTACTATTAGTCCACACATCGACCGCTATCCAACATGCATCTAGAGTATTAAGTTCATAAGAACAGAGTAACACATTAGGCAAGATGACATGATGTAGAGGGATAAACTCAAGCAATATGATATAAACCCCATCTTTTTATCCTCGATGGCAACAATACAATACGTGCCTTGCTGCACCTGCTGTCACTGGGAAAGGGCACCGCAAGATTGAACCCAAAGCTAAGCACTTCTCCCATTGCAAGAAAGATCAATCTAGTAGGCCAAATCAAACTGATAATTCAAAGAGACTTGCAAAGATATTAGATCATGCATAAAAGAATTCAGAGAAGAATCAAATATTGTTCATAGATAATCTTGATCATAAACCCACAATTCATGGGATCTCGACAAACACACCGCAAAAAGAATTACATCGAATAGATCTCCAAGAGAATCGAGGAGAACTTTGTATCGAGATCGAAAGAGAGAGAAGAAGCCATCTAGCTAATAACTATGGACCCAAAGGTCTGTGGTAAACTACTCACACATCATCGGAGAGGCTATGGTGTTGATGTAGAAGACCTCCGTGATCGATTCACCCTCCGGCGGAGCGCTGGAAAAGGCCCCAAGATGGGATATCACAGGTACAGAAGGTTGCGGCGGTGAAAATAGGGTTTCGTGGTGCTCTCGGATGTTTTCGGGGTAGATAAGTATATATAGGCGAAAGAAGTAGGTTGGTGGAGCCACGAGGGGCCCACGAGGGTGGGGCGCGCCCTCCTACCTCGTGGCCTCCTTGTTGCTTCCTTGACGTCCACTCCAAGTCTCCTGGATTGCGTTTGTTCCTAAAATAACTCTCACGAAGGTTTCTTTCCGTTTGATATTCCTTTTCTGTGAAACACTAAAATAGGCAAAAAAACAACAATTTGCACTCGGCCTTTGGTTAGTAGGTTAGTCCCGAAAATAATATAAAAGTGCATAACAAAGCCCATTAAGCATCCAAAACAGATAATATAATAGCATGGAACAATCAGAAATTATAGATACATTGGAGATGTATCAAGCATCCCAAAGCTTAATTCCTGCTCGTCCTCGAGTAGGTAAATGATAAAAACAGAATTTTTGATGTGGAATGCTACCTAGCATAATTCTCAATGTAATTTTCTTTATTGTGGCATGAATGTTCAGATCCGAAAGATTCAAGACAAAACCTTAATATTGACATAAAAATAATAATACTTCAAGCATACTAACAAAGCAATCATGTCTTCTCAAAATAACATGGCCAAAGAAAGTTATCCCTACAAAATCATATAGTCTAGCTATGCTTTATCTTCATCACACAAATTATTTAATCATACACAACCCCGATGGCAAGCCAAGCAATTGTTTAATACTTTTGATGTTCTCAAACTTTTTCAATCTTCACGCAATATATGTGGAATAGAATGGTGGTTGTGGAGAAGACAAAAAAAGGAGACGATAGTCTCACATCAACTAGGCGTATCAACGGGCTATGGAGATGCCCATCAATAGATATCAATGTGAGTGAGTAGGGATTGCATGCAGCGGATGCACTAGAGCTATAAGTGTATGAAAGCTCAACAAAAAAACTAAGTGGGTGTGCATCCAACTCGCTTGCTCACGAAGACCTAGGGCATTTTGAGGAAGCCCATCATTGGAATATACATGCCAAGTTCTATAATGTAAAATTCCCACTAGCATATGAAAGTGACAACATAGGAAACTCTCTATCATCAAGATCATAGTGCTACTTTGAAGCACAAGTGTGGTAAAAGGATAGTAACATTGTCCCTTCTCTCTTTTTCTCTCATTTCTCTCATTTTTCTCTTTTTTTATTTGGGCCTTTCCTCTTTTTTATGGCCTCTTTTTTTTTCTTTTTTTTTTTCGTCCGGAGTCTCATCCCGACTTGTGGGGGAACCATAGTCTCCATCATCATTTCCTCACTTGGGACAATGCTCTAATAATGATGATCATCACACTTTTATTTACTTACAACTCAAAAATTACAACTCGATACTAGAACAAAATATGACTCTATGTGAATGCCTCCGGCGGTGTACCGGGATGTGTGATGAATCAGGAGTGACATGTATGAAAGAAATATAAAGGTGGCTTTGCCACAAATAAGATGTCAACTACATGATCATGCAAAGCAATATGACAATGATGTAACGTGTCATAAAAAACGGAATGGTGGTAAGTTGCATGGCAATATATCTCGGAATGCCTATGGAAATGCCATAATAGGTAGGTATGGTGGTTGTTTTGAGGAAGGTATATGGTGGGTGTGTGATACCTACGAACGGTGTGCGGTATTAGAGTGGCTAGCAATGGTGGAACGGTGAGAGTGCGTATAATCCATGGACTCAACATTAATCATAAAGAACTCACATACTTATTGCAAAAATCTATTAGTTATCGAAATGAAGTACTACGCGCATGCTCCTAGGGGGATAGATTGGTAGGAAAAGACCATCGCTCGTCCCCGACCACCACTCATAAGGAAGACAATCAATAAATAAATCATGCTCCAACTTCATCACATAACGGTTCACCATACGTGCATGCTACGGGAATCACAAACTTTAGAACAAGTATTTCTCAAATTCACAACCACTCAACTAGAATGACTCTAATATCACCATCTTCATATCTCAAAACAATCATAAAGAATCAAACTTCTCATAGCATTCAATGCACTTTATATGATAGTTTTTATTATACCCAACTTGGATGTTCATCACATTAGGACTAATTTTATAGCCAAAGAAAATTACCATGCCGTTCTATAAGACTCTAAAAATAATACAAGTGAAGCATGAGAGATCAATAATTTCTATAAAATAAAACCACCACCATGCTCTTAAAAACATATAAGTGAAGCACTAGAGCAAAATTATCTAGCTCAAAAGATATAAGTGAAGCACATAAATTATTCTAATAAATTCAGACTCATGTGTGTCTCTCCAAAAGGTGTGTACAGAAAGGATGATTGTGGTAAACTAATAAGCAAAGAATCAAATCATACAAGACGCTCCAAGCAAAACACATATCATGCAGTGTATAAAAATATAACCTCAAATAAAGTTGTCGATGGACGAAGACGAAAGAGGGGATGCCTTCCGGGGCACCCCCAAGCTTAGGCTTTTGGTTGTCCTTGAATTTTACCTTGGGTTTCCATGGGCATCCCAAGCTTAGGCTCTTGCCACTGCTTATTCCAAAACCCATCAAATCTTTACCCAAAACATGAAAACTTCACAACACAAAACTCAATAGAAAATCTCATGAGCTCCGTTAGTATAAGAAAACAAACCAACACTTCAAGGTACTGTAACGAACTCATTATTTATTTATATTGGTGTTAAACCTACTATGTGCCAACTTCTCTATGGTTCTTACCCCTCGATGCTAGCCATAGATTCATCAAAATAAGCAAACAACAGACGAAAAATAGAATCTGTCAAAAATAGAACAGTCTGTAGTAATCTGTAGGTTTCAAATACTTCTGTAACCCCAAAAATTATGAAATAAATTGGTGGACGTGAGGAATTTTTCTATTAATCATCTTAAAAAATAATCAACCTAATCTCACTCTCCAGTAAAAAATGGCAGCTAATCTCATGAGCGCTAAAGTTTCTCTTTTTACAGCAAGATCGCAAAGACTTCCCCCAAGTCTTGCCAAAGGTTCTACTTGGCACAAACACTAATTAAAAACATAAAAACCACATCTAAGAGAATCTAGATTAATTATTTATTACTAAGCAGGAACAAAAAGCAAGAAACAAAAATAAAATTGGGTTGCCTCCCAACAAGCGCTAACGTTTAACGCCCTTAGCTAGGCATAAAAACAAGAATAGATCTAGGTATTGTCGTCTTTGGTATGCAATCCATACGTGGCTCTCATAATAGATTCATAAGGTAATTTAATTTTCTTTCTAGGGAGGTGTTCCATGCCCTTCCTTAATGGAAATTGAAATCTAATATTTCCTTCTTTCATATCAATAATTGCACCAACCGTTCTAAGGAAAGGCCTATGAAGAATAATAGGACAAGTAGGATTGCAATCTATATCAAGAACAATGAAATCTACGGGCACATAATTACTATTTTCAACAATAAGAACATCATTAATCCTTCCCATAGGTTTCTTAATGGTGGAATCCGCAAGATGCAAGTTTAAAGAACAATCATCAAATTCACGGAAACCTAACACATCATACAAAGTTTTTGGAATCAAGGAAACACTAGCACCCAAATCACATAAATCATAGCATTCATGATCTCTAATTTTAATTTTTATAGTAGGTTCCCACTCATCATAAAGTTTTCTAGGGATAGAAACTTCTAATTCAAGCTTTTCTTCATAGGATTGCATTAAGGCATCAACGATATGTTTGGTAAAAGCTTTATTTTGTTCATAAGCATGAGGAGAATTTAGCACGGATTGCAAAAAGGAAATACAATCTATCAAAGAGCAATTATCATAATTAAATTCTTTGAAATCCAAAATAGTGGGTTCACTGCTATGTAGAGTTTTGACCTCTTCAATCCCACTTTTACCAATTTTTTGCATCAAGATCTAAAAACTACGAATCATTGGGACGCCTTTTAACTAAAGTTGACTCATCTCCAGTCCCATCATTATCAAGATTCATATTTCAAAACAAAGATTTAATAGGAGACACATCGATCACTTTTAGATCTTCATCCTTATTCTCGTGAAAACTAGAAGAACACGCTTTTATAAAGCAATCATTTTTAGCACGCATCCTACCGGTTATTTCTTTGCACTCATCAATGGAAATTCTCATAGATTTGAGAGACTCATTGCTATAATGCTTAGGTGGAATAGATCTAAGTTTCAAAGAATCAACATCAAGAGAAATTCTATCTATGTTCCTAGCCAACTCATCCATCTTAGGCAATTTTTCTTCAAGCAAAGCATTGAAATTCTTTTGTGAAATCATAAATTCTTTAACACTAGTCTCAAAATCAGAGGACATCTTATTAAAATTTCCATAAGAGTTGTGGTAGGAATTACCATAATTATTAGAGGAATTACTAGGAAATGGCCTAGGATTAAAGTTTCCTCTATACGCGTTGTTACCAAAATTGTTCCTACCAACAAAATTCACATCCATGGATTCATTATTATTCTCAACCAAAGTAGAAAAAGGCATATCATTAGGATCTGAGGAAACACTCTTATTAGCAAACAATTTCATAAGTTCATCCATCTTTCCACTTAAAACATTAATCTCTTCTATTGCATGAACCTTTTTACTAGTAGATCTTTCAGTGTGCCATTGAGAATAATTAACCATAATATTATCTAGGAGTTTAGTAGCTTCTCCTAAAATGATTTCCATAAAAGTGCCTCCCATGGCCGAATTTAAAAGATTTCTAGAAGCAAAATTCAATCTAGCATAAAAATTTTGTATGATCGTCCATAAATTTAGTCCATGAGTAGGGCAATTACGTATCATTAATTTCATCCTCTCCAAAGCTTATGCAACATGCTCATGATCAAGTTGCTTAAAATTCATAATATCGTTTCTAAGAGAGATGATCTTAGCGGGAGGAAAATACTTAGAGATAAAAGCATCTTTGCACTTATTCCATGAATCAATACTATTTTTAGGCAAAGACGAAAACCAAGTTTTAGCATGATCTCTAAGCGAAAACGGAAATAGCTTAAATTTAATAGTAGCATTATCCACATACCTCCTCTTTTGCATATCACACAAATCAACAAAGTTGTTTAGATGTGTAGCCGCATCTTCACTAGGAAGGCCAGAGAATTGATATTTCATGACAAGATTCAGCAAAGTGGCATTAATTTCACAAGATTCAACATCGGTAATAGGAGCAATCGGAGTGCTAAGAAAATCATTGTTGTTGGTATTGGAAAAATCACACAATTTAGTATTGTCTTGAGCCATCGTGACAAACAATCCAACACACAAGCACACAAGAAGCAAGAAAAAGAGGAGAACAAAGAAAAAAGGGCGAATAAAACGGCAAAGGTGAAGTGGGGGAGAGGAAAACGAGAGGCAAATGGCAAATATTTTAATGTGAGGGATAAGAGTTTGTGATGGGTACTTGGTATGTCTTGACTTGTGCGTAGATCTCCCTGACAACGGCGCCAGAAATCGCTTGTTGTCGGGAGATCAAATCTCGACTTGACTTGGTGCAAATCTCCCCAGCAATGGCGCCAGAAATCCTTCTTGCTACCTCTTGAGCATGCGTTGGTTTTCCCTTGAACAGGAAAGGGTGATGCAGCAAAGTAGCGTAAGTATTTCCCTCAATTTTTGAGAACCAAGGTATCAATCCAGTAGGAGACTACACGCAAGTCCCTCGTACCTGCACAAACAAATAAGAACCTTGCAACCAACGCGATAAAGGGGTTGTCAATCCCTTCACGGCCACTTGCAAAAGTGAGATCTGATAAAGATAATAAGATAAATATTTTTGGTATTTTTGTTGTATAGATTGGAAAATAAAGATTGCAAAATAAAAGGCGGCAGAAAAAGCAAGTAGATAGGAAAATAATATGATGGAAGATAGACCCGGGGGCCATAGGTTTCACTAGTACCTTCTCTCAAGATAGCAAATTCTACGATGGGTGAACAAATTACTATCGAGCAATTGATAGAAAAGCGCATAGTTATGAGAACATCTAGGCATGATCATGTATATAGGCATCATGTCCGCGACAAGTAGACCGAAACGATTATGCATCTACTACTATTACTCCACACATCGACCGCTATCCAGCATGCATCTAGAGTATTAAGTTCATAAGAACAGAGTAACGCATTAGGCAAGATGACATGATGTATAGGGATAAACTTAAGCAATATGATATAAACCCCATCTTTTTATCCTCGATGGCAACAATACAATACGTGCCTTGCTGCCCCTGCTGTCACTGGGAAAGGACACCAAGATTGAACCCAAAGCTAAGCACTTCTCCCATTGCAAGAAAGATCAACCTAGTAGGCCAAACCAAACTGATAATTCGAAGAGACTTGCAAAGATATTGAATCATGCATAAAAGAATTCAGAGAAGAATCAAATATTGTTCATCGATAATCTTGATCATAAACCCACAATTCATCGGATCTCGACAAACACATCACAAAAAGAATTACATCGAATAGATCTCCAAGAGAATCGAGGAGAACTTTGTATTGAGATCCAAAGAGAGAGAAGAAGCCATCTAGCTAATAACTATGGACTCGAAGGTCTGTGGTAAACTACTCACACATCATCGGAGAGGCTATGGTGTTGATGTAGAAGCCCTCCGTGATTGATTCCCCCTCCGGCGGAGCGCCGAAAAAGGCCCCAAGATGGGATCTCATGGGTACAGAAGGTTGCGGCGGTGGAAATAGGGTTTCGTGGTGCTCTTGGATGTTTTTGGGGTATATGAGTATATATAGGCGAAAGAAGTAGGCCGGTGGAGCCACGGGGGGCCCACGAGGGTGGGGGCGCCCCCTCCTACCTCGTGGCCGCCTCGTTGCTTCCTTGACGTCCACTCCAAGTCTCTTGGATTGCGTTTGTTCCAAAAATAACTCTCCCGAAGGTTTCATTCCGTTTGGATTCCGTTTGGTATTCCTTTTCTGCGAAACACTGAAATAGGAAGAAAACAACAATTTGCACTGGGCCTTTGGTTAGTAGGTTAGTCCCAAAAATAATATAAAAGTGCATAACAAAGCCCATTAACCATCCAAAATAGATAATATAATAGCATGGAACAATAAAAAATTATAGATATGTTGGAGACGTATCAGTCATCTAAATGATCACGTGATCCATATCAACTAAACCATGTCCGATCATCATGTGAGATGGAGTAGTTTTCAATGGTGAACATCTCTATGTTGATCATATCTACTATATGATTCACGTTCGACCTTTTGGTCTCCAGTGTTCCTAGGCCATGTCTGTACATGCTAGGCTCCTCAAGTTTAACCTGAATATTCCGCATGTGCAAAACTGCCTTGCACCCGTTGTATGTGAACGTAGAGCTTATCACGCCCGATCATCACTTGGTGTCTCGACACGACGAACTGTCGCAACAGTGCATACCCAGGGAGAACACTTATACCTTGAAATTTTAGTGAGGGATCATCTTATAATGCTACCGCCGTACTAAGCAAAATAAGATGCATAAAAGATAAACATCACATGCAATCAAAATATGTGACATGATATGGCCATCATCATCATGTGCCTTTGATCTCAATATCCAAAGCACCGTCATGATTTCCATCGTCACCGGCTTAACACCTCGATCTCCATCGTAGCGCCGTTGTCTTCTCGCCAACTATTGCTTCTACAACTATCGCTAACGCATAGTGATAAAGTAAAGCAATTACATGGCGTTTGCATTTCTTACAATAAAGCGACAACTATAAGGCTCCTGCCAGTTGCCAATAACTTTTACAAAGCATGATCATCTCATACAATAACGTATATCACATCATGTCTTGACCATATCACATCACAACATGCCCTGCAAAAACAAGTTAGACGTCATCTACTTTGTTGTTGCAAGTTTTACGTGGCTGCTACGGGCTTCTAGTAAGAACCGTTCTTACCTACGCATCAAAACCACAATGGTGATTTATCAAGTTTGCTATTTTAACCTTCAACAAGGACCGGCCACAGTCAAATCCGATTCAACTAAAGTTGGAGAAACAGACACCCGCCAACCACCTTTATGCAAAACTAGTTGCATGTCTATCGGTGGAACCGGTCTCATGAACGTGGTCATGTAAGGTTGGTCCGGGTCGCTTCGTCCAACAATAACGACGAATCAAAATAAGAAATTGGTGGTAAGCAGCACGACAATCACCGCCCACAACTCTTTGTGTTCTACTCATGCATATCATCTACGCATAGACCTGGCTTGGATGCCACTGTTGGGGAACGTAGCATGCAATTTCAAAAATTTCCTATGCTCACGCAAGATCTATCTAGGAGATGCATAGCAATGAGAGGGGGAGAGTGTGTCCACGTACCCTCATAGACCGAAAGCGGAAGCATTTGACAACGCGGTTGATGTGGTCGAACTTCTTCTTGTTCCGACCAATCAAGTACCGAACGCACGACACCTCTGAGTTCTGCACACGTTTAGCTCGATGACGTCCCTCGAACTCTTGATCCAGCAAAGTGTCGAGGAAGAGTTCCGTCAGCACGACGGCGTGGTGATGGTGATGGTGAAGTGGTCCGTGTAGGACTTCGCCTAAGCACTACACGAATATGACCGGAGGCGTAAATTGTGGAGGGGGCGCCACACACAGCTAACAATGTTTGTTGTGTGTTCTAGGCGCCCCCTCCCCACATATATATAGGTGGGAGAGGGAGGGGGACAGCCATGGGGCACCCCAAGTAGGAGGAATCCTACTTGGGGGCCTTGTCCAATTCGCCCCCTTACCATCTTTTTCGGAGATGGAAGGAAAGGGGAGAGAGGACGAAAGGAAGGGGAGGCCGAATTGCCTCCCCTTCCTTCTCTCTTCCCCTTTTCCTTTCCCCTTCCTATTTGGCCAGCAAGGGTGGTGCAGCAACCCATGCTGGCTCATGTGTATCCCATCTTGGCCCAATAGGCCCATATAGTTTGCCGGGGGTAGCCCGGGACCCCTTCCGGTGACCCGATACATACTCGGTACCCCCAGAACACTTCCGATGTCCAAATACTATCGTCCTATATATAAATCTTTATCTCTCGACCATTTCGAGACTCCTTGTCATGTCCGTGATCTCATCCGGGACTCCGAACAACATTTGGTCACCAAATCACATAACTCATATAATACAAAATCGTCATCGAACGTTAAGCGTGCGGACCCTATGAGTTCGAGAACAATGTAGACATGACCGATACACCTCTCCGGTCAATAACCAACAACGGAACCTGGATGCTCATATTGGTTCCCACATATTCTACGAAGATCTTTATCGGTCGTACCTGATACGTCTCCAACCTATTTATAATTTTTGATTGTTCCATGTTGTACTATTATCAATCTTGGATGTTTTACAATCATTTATAGTCATTTTATATCATTTTTTGGTACTAACCTATTGACATAGTGTCTAGTGCTACTTGTTGTTTTTCCATGTTTTTTACATCACATAAAATCAATATCAGACGGAGTCCAAATGCCCCGAAACTTTACGGAGAATTTTTATGGGCCAGAAGGAACACAACGGGCCCTGGCTGCGCCTGGGGGATGCCTCGTGGGAAGCACAACCCACCAGGGCACGCCAGGAGGCCCAAGCGCGCCCTGGTGGGTTGTGCCCACCTCGGGTGCCCCCTGGACCGCCTCTTTGCTCTATAAATACCCCAATATTCCAGAAACCCTAAGAACGTCGGCGGAATATTCATCCAGCCGCCGCAGAGTCCAGAACCACCAGATCCAATCTAGACACCATCTTGGATGGGGTTCACCACCTCCATTAGTGCCTCTCCAATGATGCGTGAGTAGTTCTTTGTAGAACTTCGGGTCCGTAGTTAGTAGCTAGATGGCTTTATCTCTCTCGCTGATTTCTCAATACAACGGTCTATTGGAGATCCATATGATGTAACTCTTTTGCGGTGTGTTTGTTGGGATCTGATGAACTTTGAGTTTATGATCAATTATATCTTTTTATATCCATGAAAGTTATTTGAGTTTCTTTAATCTCTTATATGCATGATTTCTTATAGCCTCGTATTTCTTCTCTGATATTTGGGTTTTGTTTGGCCAACTTGATCTGTTTATCTTGCAATGGGAAGAGGTGCCCGGTAGTGGGTTCGATCTTACGGGGATTGATCCCAGTGACAGAAAGGGAAACGACACGTATGTATTGTTGCTACTATGAATAAAATGATGGGTCTATCTCTACATAGATAGATCTTGTCTACATCATGTCATCATTCTTATTGCATTACTCCATTTCTCCATGAACTTAATACACTAGATGCATGCTGGATAGCGGTCGATGTGTGGAGTAATAGTAGTAGATGCAGGCAAGAGTCGGTCTACTAATCTTGGAAGTGATGCCTATATAATGATCATTGCCTGGATATCGTCATAATTATTTGAAGTTCTATGAATTGCCCAACAGTAATTTGTTTACCCACCGTTTGATATTTTTCTCGAGAGAAGCCACTAGTGAAACCTACGGCCCCCGGGTCTTCTTTCTCATATATTTGCCTTTGCGATCTACTTTTTCCTTGCATTTATTTCAAATCTATTAAACTAAAAATACAAAAATACCTTGCTGCAATTTTTCTTTATTTATTTTATTTAGCTTTCGTTCTATCAATTTACTACAAATTTATCTCACGTCCGTTTGTCAGTTGAGGCGCCGTACCCCGAAAGGGATTGACAACCCCTTTAACACGTCGAGTTGCGAGGATTTGTTATGTGTGTGCAGGGGCTATTTACGTTGTGTTGCTTGGTTCTCCTACTGGTTCGATAACATTGGTTTCATATCCGAGGGAAATACCTACCGCCGCTGTGCTGCATCACCCCTTCCTCTTTGGGGAAATACCGACGTAGCTTTAAGCGACATCAGTACCATAATGACAACATATGTTATTCCCTTTGTCATCGGTATGTTACTTGCCTGAGATTTGATCATCGGTATCTCCATACCTAGTTCAATCTCGTTACCGGCAAGTCTCTTTACTCGTTCCGTAATGCATCATCCTGTAACTAACTCATTAGTTACATTGCTTGCAAGGCTTATTATGATGTGCATTACCGAGAGGACCCAGAGATACCTCTCCGATACTCGGAGTGACAAATCCTAATATCGATCTATGCCAACCCAAAAAACACCTTCGGAGATACCTGTAGATCATCTTTATAATCACCCAGTAACGTTGTGACATTTGATAGCACACAAGGTATTCCTCTGGTATCCGGGAGTTGCATAATCTCATAGTCAAAGGAATATGTATAAGTCATGAAGAAAGCAATAGCAATAAAACTTAACGATCATTATGCTAAGCTAATGGATGGGTCTTATCCATCACATCATTCTCCTAATGATGTGATCTCGTTCATCAAATGAAAACACATGTCTATGGTTAGGAAACTTAACCATCTTTGATTAACGAGCTAGTCTAGTAGAGGCTTACTACAGACACTGTGTTTTGTCTATGTATCCACACATGTATCAAGTTTCCAGTTAATACAATTCTAGCATGAATAATAAACATTTATCATGATATAAGGAAATATAAATAACAACTTTATTATTGCCTCTAGGGCATATTTCCTTCAGCGGTACATCAAGATCGTGCCAAATCAAGAACACGAGAGAGAGAGAGAGAGATAGAGAGAGATCAAACACATAGCTAGTGGTACATACCCGGGTGAACTACTCCCTCCTCATCATGGAGATCGCCGGGATGATGAAGATGGCCACCGGTGATGATTCCCCCCTCCGACAGGGTGCCGAAATAGGGTCCCGATTGGTTTTTGGTGGCTACAGAGGCTTGCGGCGGTGGGACTCCCGATCTAGGTTTTTTCTGGAGGTTTGGGGATAAGAGGTGTTGGCGTCGAGAACAAGTCAGGGGAGTCCATGAGGGGCCCACAAGGTCAGAGGGTGCGCCCTGTTGGAAATATGCCCTAGAGGCAATAATAAATTAGTTATTATTATATTTCCTTGTTCATGATAATCGTTTATTATCCATGCTAGAATTGTATTGATAGGAAACTCAGATACATGTGTGGATACATAGACAACACCATGTCCCTAATAAGCCTCTAGTTAACTAGCTCGTTGATCGATAGATGGTTACGGTTTCCTGACCATGGACATTGGATGTCGTTGATGACGGGATCACATCATTAGGAGAATGATGTGATGGACAAGACCCAATCCTAAGCCTAGCACAAGATCCTGTAGTTCGTATGCTAAAAGCTTTTCTAATGTCAAAGTATCATTTCCTTAGACCATGAGATTGTGCAACTCCCGGATACCGTAGGAATGCTTTGGGTGTACCAAACGTCACAACGTAACTGGGTGGCTATAAAGGTGCACTGCGGGTATCTCCGAAAGTGTTTGTTGGGTTGGCACGAATCGAGACTGGCATTTGTCACTCCGTGTAAATGGAGAGGTATCTCTGGGCACACTCAGTAGGACATCATCATAATGTGCACAATGTGACCAAGGAGTTGATCACAGGATGATGTGTTACGGAACGAGTAAAGAGACTTGCCGGTAACGAGATTGAACGAGGTATCGGGATATCGACGATCGAATCTCGGGCAAGTATCGTACTGATAGACAAAGGGAATTGAATACAGGATTGATTGAATCCTCGACATCGTGGTTCATCCGATGAGATCATCGTGGAGCATGTGGGAGCCAACATGGGTATCCAGATCCCGCTGTTGGTTATTGACCGGAGAGTCGTCTCGGTCATGTCTGCATGTCTCCCGAACCCGTAGGGTCTACACACTTAAGGTTCGGTGACGCTAGGGTTGTAGAGATATTAGTATGCGGTAACCCGAAAGTTGTTCGGAGTCCCGTATGAGATCCGGGACGTCACGAGGAGTTCCGGAATGGTCCGGAGGTGAAGATTTATATATAGGAAGTCCAGTTTCGGCCATCGGGAAAGTTCCGGGGGTAATCGGTATTGTACCGGGACCACCGGAAGGGTCCCGGGGGTCCACCGGGTGGGGCCACCTATCCTGGAGGGCCCCATGGGCTGAAGTGGGAGGGGAACCAGCCCCTGGTTGGCTGGTGCGCCCCCCATGGGCCTCCCCCTGCGCCTAGGGTTGGAAACCCTAGGGGTAGGGGGCGCCCCACCTGACTTGGGGGGCAAGTCCCCCCCTTGGTCACCGTCCCCCTTGGAGATTGGATCTCCTAGGGCCAGCGCCCCCTAGGGGTCCTATATATAGGGGGGGGGGGGAGGGAGGGCAGCCACACCCAAGGCTTGGCGCCTCCCTCTCCCTCGTAACACCTCTCTCTCTCTCTCTCCCTCGTTGGAGCTTGGCGAAGCCCTGCCGAGATCACCGCTGCTTCCACCACCACGCCGTCGTGCTGCTGGATCTCCATCAACCTCTCCTTCCCCTTGCTGGATCAAGAAGGAGGAGACGTCTTCCCAACCGTACGTGTGTTGAACGCGGAGGTGCCGTCCGTTCGGCACTTGGTCATCGGTGATTTGGACCACGACGAGTATGACTCCATCAACCCCGTTCTCTTGAACGCTTCCGCTCGCGATCTACAAGGGTATGTAGATGCACTCCCCTTTCCCTCGTTGCTAGATGACTCCATAGATTGATCTTGGTGATGCATAGAAAATTTTAAAATTCTGCTACGTTCCTCAACAGTGGCATCATGAGCTAGGTCTATGCGTAGTTTCTATGCACGAGTAGAACACAAGTTGTTGTGGGCGTCGATTTTGTCAATTTACTTGCCGTTACTAGTATTATCTTGATTCGGCGGCATCGTGGGATGAAGCGGCCCGGACCGACCTTACACGTACGCTTACGTGAGACTGGTTCCACCGACTGACATGCACTAGTTGCATAAGGTGGCTAGCGGGTGTCTGTCTCTCCCACTTTAGTCGGATCAGATTCGATGAAAAGGGTCCTTATGAAGGGTAAATAGAAATTGGCATATCACGTTGTGGTTTTGGCGTAGGTAAGAAACGTTCTTGCTAGAAACATATAGCAGCCACGTAAAAACTTGCAACAACAATTAGAGGACGTCTAACTTGTTTTTGCAGCATATGCCGTGTGATGTGATATGGCCAAAAGGATGTGATGAATGATATATGTGATGTATGAAATTGATCATGTTCTTGTAATAGGAATCACGACATGCATGTCGATGAGTATGACAATTGGCAGGAGCCATAGGAGTTGTCTTAATTTATTTATGACCTGCGTGTCAACATAAACGTCATGTAATTACTTTACTTTATTGCTAACCATTAGCCATAGTAGTAGAAGTAATAGTTGGCGAGACAACTTCATGAAGACACGATGATGGAGATCATGATGATGGAGGTCATGGTGTCATGCCAGTGACAATGATGATCATGGCGCCCCGAAGATGGAGATCAAAAGGAGCAAAATGATATTGGCCATATCATGTCACTATTTGATTGCATGTGATGTTTATCATGTTTTACATCTTATTTGCTTAGAACGACGGTAGCATAAATAAGATGATCCCTCACCATAATTTCAAGAAAGTGTTCCCCCTAACTATGCACCGTTGCTAAGGTTTGTTGTTCCGAAGCACCACGTGATGATCGGGTGTGATAGGTTCTAACGTTCGAATACAACGGGTGTAAGCCAGATTTACACACGCAATACACTTAGGTTGACTTGACGAGCCTAGCATGTACAGACATGGCCTCGGAACACGAAAGACCGAAAGGTCGAACATGAGTCGTATAGAAGATACGATCAACATGAAGATGTTCACCGATGATGACTAGTCCGTCTCACGTGATGATCAGACACAGCCTAGTTGACTCGGATCATGTATCACTTAGATGACTAGAGGGATGTCTATCTAAGTGGGAGTTCATTGAATAATTTGATTAGATGAACTTAATTATCATGAACATAGTCAAAAGGTCTTTGCAAATTATGTCGTAGCTCACGCTTTGGTTCTACTATTTTAGATATGTTCCTAGAGAAAATTTAGTTGAGAGTTGACAGTAGCAATTATGCGAACCGGGTCCGTGAACTGAGGATTGTCCTCATTGCTGCACAGAAGGGCTATGTCCTTAATGCACCGCTCAGTGCATTGAACCTCGAGCGTCGTCTGTAGATGTTGGGAAACATCTGACATACACGTTTTGATGACTACGTGATAGTTCAGTGCGTAATACTAACGGTTTAGAATTATGGCACCAAAGACGTTTTTGAAACGTCGCAGAACATATGAGATGTTCCAAAGACTGAAATTGGGATTTCATACTAGTGCCCACGTCAAGAGGTATGAGACCTCTGACAAGTTTCTTAAGCCTGCAAACTAAGGGAGAAAAACTCAATCGTTGAGCATGTGCTCAGATTGTCTGAGTACTACAATCGCTTGAATCGAGTGGGAGTTAATCTTCCAGATGAGATAGTGATAGTTCTCCATAGTCACTGCCACCAAGCTATTAGAGCTTAGTGATGAACTATAACATATCGGGGATAGACATGATGATCCTTGAGCAATTCGCGATGTTTGACACCATGAAAGTAGAAATCAAGTAGGAGCATCAATTGTTGATGGTTAGTAAAACCACTAGTTTCAAGAAGGGCAAGGGAAAGAAGGGATACTTCATGAGATGGCAAATCAGTTGCTGCTCTAGTGAAGAAACCCAAGGTTGAACCAAACCTGAGACTAAGTGCTTCTATAATGAGGGGAACGGTCACTGAAGCAGAACTACCCTAGATCCTTGGTAGATGAGAAGGCTGGCAAGGTCGACAGAAGTATTTTGAATATACATTATATTATTGTGTACTTTACTAGTACTCCTAGTAGCACCAGGGTAATAAATACCGGTTCGGTTGCTAAGTGTTAGTAACTCGAAATAAAAGGCTACGAAGACTAGCTAAAGGTGAGATGACGATATGTTGGAAGTGTTTCCAAGGTTGATGTGATCAAACATCGCACGCTCCCTCTACCATCGGGATTGGTGTTAAACCTAAATAATTGTTATTTGGTGTTTGCGTTGAGCATAGACATGATTGGATTATGTTTATCACAATACAGTTATTCATTTCAGGAGAATAATGGTTACTCTGTTTATTTGAATAATACCTTCAATGGTCTTGCACCTAAAATGAATGGTTTATTGAATCCCGGTCGTAGTGATACAAATGTTCATGCCAAAAGATATAAGATAGTAATGATAGTACCACATACTTGTGGCACTGCAATTTGAGTCATAATGGTACAAAACGCATGAAGAAGCTCCATGTTGATGGATCTTTGGACTCACTTGATTTTGAATCACTTGAGACATGCGAACCATGCCTATTGGTACATATGCATGAAGAAACTCCACACAGATGGATCGTTTGGACTCACTTGATTTTGAATCACTTGAGACATGCAAATCATACCACATGGGCAAGATGACTGAAAGGCCTCGTTTTCAGTAAGATGGAACAAGAAAGCAACTTGTTGGAAGTAATACATTTTGATGTGTGCAGTCCAATGAGTGCTGAGGCACGCAGTGGATATCGTTATTGTTGACACCTGATTTTGGCAAGATACAGATTGCAATGAAGATGGTATCAAGTGAATGAGTTTTCAGCATAAAAATATTCATTTCACCGAGTGGAACCACTTTGATGTTTCGGTTATATTCATTCGACTTTATCTTACGGACCGAAACTATACTCCGAGTGGCATAATTCAATGTTCCGAGTGATTTTTTGGCCAATCACATCTTCAAGATGACCTCGGATGAAGGAGAACTCTTAAGGAATTGTCTTCGCCTCGTCGAGGCAATCGATTTTGATATATAAATCATCTCAATCCGAGTTCATATGCAAAAGTTAGAGGCAATATACTGCAGACCGAACCTCAACGGAAATATGGCGCGAGGTGCCAGACATTTGTCTGATAGGTTGCGCGAGTAATTCGGCCATCAAGACGTCCTTGAATCGAAAAACCTTCAACACGGAAAAGTTTTGTCTCGTCGAGCCGATCGATTTTCATATATAATTCGTCTCAATCCGAGATTGTATGAGGCCTAGAGAGACAAATCAAGATCGGACTATGTTTTCAGTCGGAAATCCGAGTGAAAAGTTTACCATCCGAGTGAAAGTTTACGGTCGAGTGAAAATTTCCCGGTCGAGTGAAAGTTTGCTGACCGGATGAACTTATTATTATCCAAGTGGAAATATAGTTACCCGAGTGAAAATATGATCATCCGGGTGAAATTGTCGTCCGGGTGAAAATATTCCGAGTGAAAAGATTACCATCGGGACGAAAACTTGCCGATTGAATAAGATAGTGCCTTCCGAGTGGAAATATAGTCATCCGAGTGGAAATATAGTCATCCGAGTGAAAGATTGTCTTCCGAGTGAAAAAGTCCGATCGGACGATCCGAGTGAAAGTATCTAATATCCGAGTGGATGAGCTCAAGTCCGAGTGAAATTGAACATGTGCTCGAAAGTTTATCAAAATGACCTTGGATGAAGAAGTGTTCAATACAGAAGTTGTGCGTATCATCAAGACGGTAAACTTTGATTTTGGAGTCATCATCATCAGAGATAATATATAGCCTACAAATTCACTACGAGACTCGGATAATCCAGTCTACTGCAAGACCGAGTCCGACTGGAAGATAAAGATGACCTCGAAAAGTATTCAAGATGGCCTTATTTGAAAAAGTGATCAACATGAGAATTGTTCGTATCGTCAAGGCGCACAAGTTTGATATTTGGGCCGTCTCGATCGGAGATCATATGCAAGCCCGACGGCCCGCGCAAGAAGGAAGACAGAGTTTGGGCCAGATTCAGACTGAATCCGAGTTGGAATAGAATTAGGACTCTAGGACGTGAATTGATGTAATTTTTCTTGTAAAGAAAGCCTAGATGAATCATTTACTTGTACGGGAAGTCCAGCCTCCTCTTATATATGTTGGGGGTGACGGCCGATTGAACAACACACAATCGAACAAATCAATATACTACTTTTTCATCTACGTTTTATCTCTCCACCGTTTTTTCTATCTCGTTCTTCGCTGTTCTTCGTGTTTGAGAGCTGCGAATCCCGAGGCTCCAGGGGCGAGCGAATCGACCTAGGGCAGCCCATAGCCGCCGCACTCCCTGACGGGGTCTCTCCCAGGGGTGTGGGGTTTTCGGGTCAGCAAAAGCGCCCGTCGACTGTCTTGCGTATCGCGCTGTCGGTCGGGTCTCCTTCGACGTGAGCTGCGGTGCATCACCCCCGGCGTCGAGGGTACACGTGACGTGTTCGTGTGTCAACACACTTTTTGGCGACTCCGCTGGGGATCGAAGATCAATCGTCATCATCCACCATGTCCGATCTTCCCAAGCCATCTGAGGTAGACGCCGATAACATCATTAAGCCTAGTCTTGATGAGATATCGGCCGATCATCGCCAAGTCTATGAGGAGTACAAGAAGGCGCGCGAGGAGAAGGACCTGCAGGAGTTCCTTGCAAAATTCAAGAAAGGTCGCCAAGGCAACATCACTCCGATTGAAGAAATCAAGTTCCCTCCTCTTCAAGCCGAGCAGGTTAAACCCTCTGTGAGTACTACTTTTTCTCCTGAGCAGTGGGCTGAGATTGAGAGTCGTATTGCTGATGGTAACAATCTAGTCTATCAAACTTTCATAGAAAATACTAATGCTCAAAAGAATATATCTCAATCGGCTAGTGGTAATAATGGTGTAGCTTCTAGTGTGCAAAACCCTAATCTAGCTTTACCTATTGCATCGGCGCCTCCCGTGCCGATGACTTATTATCCTACCCAAACAAATCAGATTGTGGCTACACCCATTAATCCTATTATGAGCATGACAGGTTCGGTGGCAACGCCGAACCAAACTCTACCTACAGCTACAATCACTTGACCACTACCAAATTATGGGTCGACATACATGCCACAATTCCTACCTGCAGCTAGTAACCCTACTCCTCTTATGCCACTGCCACAAGCTTCATCATCCACTATGGATGATGGTCTAGCTAATCTTAGAGAAGAGATGGCTAAGATGCTTCGAGAGAATTTTGGAGTTGAGTTACCTCGGAATCGGATTTACCAAAAGCCGTACCCCGAGTACTTTGATGCCATCCAGTGCCCTCCGGGATATAAGATTCCAGATTTTGTTAAGTTCAATGGAGAGGGCACAAAAACCACATGGGAGCATGTTAGTCAATATTTAGCAGAATTGGGTGAGGCAGGCTCATTGAATGAATTGAAAGTGCGTTTATTTCCTTTATCATTAACTGGTACCGCATTTTCATGGTTTTCTTCTTTACCACATGGTTCCATTCGGGTTTGGTCGCAGCTAGAGCAGAAGTTTCATGATCACTTTTATAGCGGCGACAATGAACTCAAGTTGTCACATCTGACATCGGTTAAACAGAAGCATGATGAATCGGTCTCCGATTACGTCAAGAGATTCAGAGAAACAAAAAACCGGTGTTTTAGTTTGGTGATAACCGAGAGGGACTTGGCAGACCTAGTGCTGAGTGGTTTGAGAACTCCCATTAGAGAAAAGCTAGAAGGCTACAAGTTTTTAAATATCAACCAAGTCTTACAAAGGGCTTTGGCTTAGGAAAGCCGAAGCAAAGACCTCAAAGAAGTACATAGATACAAAGCTGATCGTCCGAAGATGAATATGGTGGAATATGACAGTGATCATTCGGACGATGAGGGTGATGTTTTTGCTACTGAATTTGTTTGGCCATCTAAGGCCAAACCCTTTACTTGCAATGATCTGAAACCGGTTCATAAGAATCATGATGAAGAGATGAAGTTCACTTTTAACATTGCTAAGTGTGATAGAATATTTGATGCTTTGCTGCAGGCTAAGATTATTAGAATATCTCATACTTTACCGCCGTTTGAAGAGCTAAAACGGCGTGCTTATTGCAAGTATCATAATTCTTTTTCTCATGCTACTAACGATTGCAATGTTTTTCGACGACAGATACAATCGGCCATTAATGACGGACGATTAAACTTTTCTGAGATGCAAGTTGATAAACAGCCTTTTCCAATGAATACCATGGATTTGGAGGGGAAGAAGCTACTCATTCGGCCGGAGGTAGCCGAATCTGCTAATAAAGCTAATCTTATTGTTGGTGAGCCCAGGAAACACAAGGAGGACAACAAGGTCTTGGGGAGACAGGTTGTGCTTGGTAAGCAACCCGATGGCAAGGAAGTGATCAAAATCACCATCAAGAATCCTACACTCGGAAGGCAACTGCAAGTGCAAGAAAATGCTCGTGTGAGATTTGTCAAGCCCAAGAGTCCAGAAATTGGCAAGTGGAAAAGGAATGAAGTTCAAGTACAGCGCAAGCGGATCAAGCCAACTTTTGATATGTTGCTGTCCAAGTACACCAACCAGTTGACCGGTTCTAGTTTTAATCGGCCGACTCATCTGAAGCGACCAAGGTCACCATCAGCTGATATGTTCAGTCAGTATATGAAACCGAGTGGACCAAAGGCGTTGTTTCCAGAAGAGCAAAGGCAAACTGTTTGGGGTCGACTTGAATATTCATATAATGGCCGACTGAACATCGGTAACTATCGGTCGGCTGGTCAAAACATGCGACCGGATGGAAATTATCCGAGTGTAAGAATGCACCCAGGTGGAAGCTATCCGAGTGAAAAAATGTGGCTGAGTAGATTTCATCCGACTGAATTCCATCCGAGTGATATCCATCCGAGTGGATTCCATCCGAGTGGATTCCATCCGAGTGTTATCCATCCGAGTGGATTCCATCAGAGTAAAAAGGTGCGCCCGAGTGGAAATTTCATGCATCTGGAAAGTCGAAAAGAATGGCGTGTTAAATCACCAAGTGTTGCAGCAGTTGAGTCGGGAAAAGGCAAGGAGAAAATGGATGTCGACTCAATTACCTTGGGCACCAAAACATTTGCCATACAGCAGCCGATTGTGCATAGCAATCCGACTGAGCCGATACTTGCTATCGCGACAAAGCACTCGGCTAATGACCATGAGGCAAGCACCAGCCAGGTAAAGACAAGAGATCCTAAATATACTCAGCCAAAGTGGTGTCCTCCAGGGCTAACAAAGACACAAAAGAGGAAACTACAGAGGTTAAGGAGTCAAGAGATGGCAGAAACTTCAGATCAAGATACTACTGAACCTCGTAGATCAACCAGAGTAAGATCCGCACCTGAGTGGTACGGTAATCCTGTTCTGGAAGTCATGCTACTAGATCATGATGAACCTACGAACTATGAAGAAGCGATGGTGAGCCCAGATTCCGCAAAGTGGCTTGAAGCCATGAAATCTGAGATAGGATCCATGTATGAGAACAAAGTATGGACTTTGGTTGACTTGCCCGATGATCGGCAAGCAATTGAGAATAAATGGATCTTCAAGAAGAAGACTGACGCTGATGGTAATGTTACTGTCTACAAAGCTCGACTTGTCGCGAAAGGTTTTTGACAAGTTCAAGGGGTTGACTATGATGAGACTTTCTCACCTGTAGCGATGCTTAAGTCTGTCCGAATCATGTTAGCGATTGCCGCATTTTATGATTATGAAATTTGGCAAATGGATGTCAAAACTGCATTCCTGAATGGATTTCTGGAAGAAGAGTTGTATATGATGCAACCAGAAGGTTTTGTCGATCCGAAAGGAGCTAACAAAGTGTGCAAGCTCCACCGATCCATTTATGGACTGGTGCAATCCTCTCGGAGTTGGAATAAACGCTTTGATAGTGTGATCAAAGCATTTGGTTTTATACAGACTTTCGGAGAAGCCTGTATTTACAAGAAAGTGAGTGGGAGCTCTGTAGCATTTCTGATATTATATGTGGATGACATATTACTAATTGGAAATGATATAGAATTTCTGGATAGCATAAAGGGATACTTGAATAAGAGTTTTTCAATGAAAGACCTCGGTGAAGCTGCTTACATATTAGGCATTAAGATCTATAGAGATAGATCAAAACGCTTAATTGGACTTTCACAAACAACATACCTTAACAAAATTTTGAAGAAGTTCAAAATGGATCAAGCAAAGAAAGGATTCTTGCCTGTGTTACAAGGTGTGAAATTGAGTAAGACTCAATGCCCGACCACTGCAGAAGATAGAGAGAATATGAAAGATGTTCCCTATGCATCAGCCATAGGATCTATCATGTATGCAATGCTGTGTACCAGACCTGATGTGTGCCTTGCTATAAGTTTAGCAGGGAGGTACCAAAGTAATCCAGGAATGGATCACTGGACAGCGGTCAAGAACATCCTTAAATACCTGAAAAGGACTAAGGATATGTTTCTCGTATATGGAGGTGACAAAGAGCTCACCGTAAAAGGTTACGTTGATGCAAGCTTTGACACTGATTCGGACGATTCTAAATCGCAAACCGGATACGTGTTTACATTAAATGGTGGAGCTGTCAGTTGGTGCAGTTCTAAACAAAGCATCGTAGCGGGATCTACATGTGAAGCGGAGTACATAGCTGCTTCGGAAGCAGCGAACGAAGGAGTCTGGATGAAGGAGTTCATATCCGATCTAGGTGTCATACCTAGTGCATCGGGTCCAATGAAAATCTTTTGTGACAATACTGGTGCAATTGCCTTGGCAAAGGAATCCAGATTTCACAAAAGGACCAAGCACATCAAGAGACGCTTCAACTCCATCCGGGATCTAGTCTAGGTGGGAGACATAGAGATTTGCAAGATACATACGGATCTGAATGTTGTAGACCCGTTGACTAAACCTCTTCCACGAGCAAAACATGATCAGCACCAAGGCTCCATGGGTGTTAGAATCATTACAATGTAATCTAGATTATTGACTCTAGTGCAAGTGGGAGACTGAAGGAAATATGCCCTAGAGGCAATAATAAAGTTATTATTTATTTCCTTACATCATGATAAATGTTTATTATTCATGCTAGAATTGTATTAACCGGAAACATAATACATGTGTGAATACATAGACAAACTTAGTGTCACTAGTATGCCTCTACTTGACTAGCTCGTTAATCAAAGATGGTTATGTTTCCTGACCATGAACAAAGTGTTGTTATTTGATTAACGAGGTCACATCATTAGTTGAATGATCTGATTGACATGACCCATTCCATTAGCTTAGCACCCGATCGTTTAGTATGTTGCTATTGCTTTCTTCATGACTTATACATGTTCCTATAACTATGAGATTATGCAACTCCCGTTTACCGGAGGAACACTTTGGGTACTACCAAACGTCACAACGTAACTGGGTGATTATAAAGTAGTACTACAGGTGTCTCCAAAGGTACATGTTGGGTTGGCGTATTTCGAGATTAGGTTTTGTCACTCCGATTGTCGGAGAGGTATCTCTGGGCCCTCTCGGTAATGCACATCACATAAGCCTTGCAAGCATTGCAACTAATGAGTTAGTTGCGAGATGATGTATTACAGAACGAGTAAAGAGACTTGCCGGTAATGAGATTGAACTAGGTATTGGATACCGACGATCGAATCTCGGGCAAGTAACATACCGATGACAAAGGGAACAACGTATGTTGTTATGCGGTCTGACCGATAAAGATCTTCGTAGAATATGTAGGAGCCAATATGGGCATCCAGGTCCCGCTATTGGTTATTGACCGGAGACGTGTCTCGGTCATGTCTACATTGTTCTCGAACCCGTAGGGTCCGCACGCTTAAGGTTATGATGACAGTTATATTATGAGTTTATGCATTTTGATGTACCGAAGGTTGTTCGGAGTCTCGGATGTGATCACGGACATGACGAGGAGTCTCGAAATGGTCTAGACGTAAAGATTGATATATTGGAAGCCTATGTTTGGATATCGGAAGTGTTCCGGGTGAAATCGGGATTTTACCGGAGTACCGGGAGGTTACCGGAACCCCCCGGGAGCCATATGGGCCTTAATGGGATTTAGTGGAAAGGACAAAGGGGCAGACCAAGGTGGCTGCGCACCTCCCCCCTCCCCTAGTCCTATTAGGACTAGGAGAGGTGGCCGGCCCCCCTCTCCCTCTTTCCCCCTCGGGGAATCCTAGTCCAACTAGGATTGGGGGGAGAGTCCTACTCCCGGAAGGAGTAGGACTCCTCCTGCGCCCTCCTCCTGGCCGGCGCCCCCTCCCCCTTGGCTCCTTTATATACTGAGGCAGAGGCACCCCAGAAACACACAAGTTGATCCACGTGATCTATTCCTTGGCCGTGTGCGACGCCCCCAGCCACCATAGTCCTCGATAATACTGTAGCGGAGTTTAGGGGAAGCCCTGCTGCTGTAGTACATCAAGATCGTCACCACGCCGTCGTGCTGACGGAACTCTTCCCCGACACTTTGCTGGATCGGAGTCCGGGGATCGTCATCGAGCTGAACGTGTGCTCGAACTCGGAGGTGCCGTAGTTTCGGTGCTTGATCGGTTGGATCGTGAAGACGTACGACTAGTTCCTCTATGTTGTGTCAACGCTTACGCAGTCGGTCTGCGTGGGTACGTAGACAACACTCTCCCCTCTCGTTGCTATGCATCACCATGATCTTGCGTGTGCGTAGGAAATTTTTTGAAATTGCTACGAAACCCAACAATACCTACATCACCAAAGGAGGACGACGCAACAGATATGACATCATCTGCGACACTTCTTACTTCTCCTTCACTCGGACAAATTTCAGAATCTTTGGATGCACTCGAGGAGGAGGCTGATATGTTGGACTATGAGTCTACGCCGGTTAATGAAGGTATGGATATCAATATGGTGTATTACTTACCTGCTGAGTTTCGTGCTGTAGATGAAGAAGGGGAGGTGGCTCAGCTGGATTTTGGCCCTAAAAACACGATATTCGAGAAACCAAAAGAACCAGTAACGCATCTGAAACCATTATATCTCAGAGGTCATATCAATGGGTCGCCGCTCACTCGGATGCTTATTGATGGTGGTGCTGTGGTAAATCTTATGCCCTATTCGGTCTTCAAGAAATTGGGTTTGCCTGATGAAGAATTGATCAAGACCAATATGGTGCTCAACGGGTTTGAAGGCAAAGAAAAAACTGAAGCCAAAGGTGTAATGTATGTGGAGCTTACAGTCGGAAGCAAAACTTTGGCTACTGCATTCTTTGTCGCTGAGGTGCAAGGTAACTACAATGTCATACTAGGCCGCGATTGGGTTCATGCAAACCAGTGCGTGCCATCCACTATGCACCAGTTTTTGATTCAGTGGGTTGATGATGAAGTGGAAGTTATTCATGCGGATAACTCGGCCTATGTTGCTTTGGCCTATGCATCGGTGGATTGGCAACATCCCAACGCTACTTGCTTGACGGGACGTGACTTATCGGAATTTGATTTTCTCAGCGCGACCAAGAATGGTTTTGTGCCCGTTTCTTTAAAGCCGAGTGGATGCAATCGGCTCCAAGGTATGATATGTTTAAATGGATCCTAATTCCGAGTGGTTACAAAAACGTCTTGTAAAGTATCGATCCAATGAGAACGATATGTATGAGTCTATAGAGGAGTTGGATGACATGGATAAACTTGGACAAGGTTTTACATCAGCCGATCCGTTAGAAGAGGTAGATATTGGAGATGGTTCAGTCACTCGACCGACATTTATAAACAAAAATTTAAAAGCCGATTGTAAGGCTAAGTTAATCGAGCTACTGAAAGAATATGTTTGTTGCTTTGCATGGGAATATCATGAGATGCCAGGGTTAAGCCGAGAGCTAGTGGAGCATCGGTTGCCTATAAAGGCCGGTTTTAGACCTTATAAACAGTCGGCCAGAAAATTTAATCCGAAAACATATGACCGGATCAAGGAAGAGATCGGTCGACTGCTTGAAGCTAATTTCATTCGACCTTGCAGGTATGCCGAGTGGATTTCTAACATTGTCCCAGTAGAGAAGAAAGGATCTGGCAAGTTGAGGGTGTGCATTGATTTCAGAGATTTGAATAGGGCTACACCCAAAGATGAGTATCCTATGCCAATAGCCGATATGCTTATTAATGATGCTTCTAGACATAAGGTTATTAGCTTTCTAGATGGTAATGCCGGATACAATCAAATTTTTATGGCCGAAGAGGACATGTACAAGACAGCTTTTCGATGCCCTGGTTTCCTTGGTTTATTCGAGTGGACAGTGATGACATTCGGATTAAAAAATGCTGGCGCCACATATCAAAGGGCTATGAATTTGATTTTTCATGATTTACTCGGTGTCATACTTGAAGTTTATATTGGTGATATTGTTGTCAAATCAGATGCTTTTGAATCTCACTTGGCCGATTTGCGTTTAGCTTTTGAAAGAATGAAAAAGTATGGATTGAAAATGAATCCTTTGAAGTGTGCTTTCGGCGTGTCAGCTGGCAAGTTTTTGGGTTTCATTATTCATGAAGATGGTATAGAGATTGATCCCAAAAAGATAGAGGCTATACAGAAAGTGGAGGCTCCAACATGCAAGAGAGATATGCAAAAGTTCCTTGGCAAGGTCAATTATTTGAGAAGGTTCATAGCTAATCTATCAGGGAAAGTTGATGCATTTACTCCTATCCTTCGGTTAAAAAATGATGCTGATTTCACTTGGGGGGCAAAACAGCAAGAAGCATTTGATATGATCAAGAATTATTTGTGCACTCCTCCGGTGATGAAAGCACCCAAGCATAGGGAACCCTTCAGACTTTACATTGCAGCAGAGGAAGGAGTTATTGGTGCTGTTCTAACTCAAGAGACCGAAGGAAAAGAGCATGCCATCACTTATTTGAGCCGCCGCTTATTGGACACAGAGACAAGGTATACATTTATTGAGAAATTATGTCTATGTTATATTATGCTTGCACAAAACTGAGACATTATTTAGTGCCGAGTGTTTGTGTAGTAGCTTGTCAAACCGATGTCATTAAATACATGTTGCATAGGCCAATTCTTAGTGGTAGAATTGGCAAGTGGGCTTATGCTTTGATTGAATATGATTTGGCTTATGAATCTCTAAAATCCATGAAAGGCCAAATTGTTGCTAATTTCATTGTTGAACATCGGATTAATAACAAGCATGATGTTGATATGAACATTGTTTCATTAGTACCATGGAGATTATACTTTGATGATTCAGTTTGTAGCAATGGCCAAGGTGTTGGTATTGTTTATATATCTCCTCATGGTGCTGTTTTTGAAGCCTCATGCCGCTTACAATATTTTTGCACAAATAATCAAGCCGAATATGAAGCATTGTTATTTAGCCTAGAGATGTTACTTGCTATAGGTGTTACACATATTGAGGCTTATGGCGATTCGTTACTAGTGGTGCAGCAAATATCCAAAGTCTTTCAGTGTTTGGACGAATCACTTAATGTTTATCTTGATAAATGTCTAGATATAATCTCTACTTTGGATTGTTTTAGCATTGCACATATATCTAGACATGACAACTGGAGAGCAAATGAGTTGGCACAGCAAGCATCCGGATACCATGTTGATCCTGGCATGTTTCATATTTCTCAAAGTCCGATGTCTTGTCTTACCAGTATAGAAGAGGCCGAACCAGAACCCACTGGTTCGGTCATTAACAAAAAATCTAGTGCAGGTGACAATCCCGACTGGAGGAAGCCCATTGTTGATTACTTGTGCAATCCGAGTGAAAGGGTGGACAGGGCTGTTCGGCGTATGGCTTTCAAGTATACAATGAGAGATGATGGTCTTTATTACCGAACAGTCGATGATGTTCTTCTAAAGTGTTTGGATGAGGACCAGGCAAGAGTTGCTATGGGAGAAGTACATGAAGGTATTTGTGGCACTCACCAGTCGGCCCCCAAGATGAAATGGTTATTGCGACGTGCTGGGTTTTATTGGCCGACTATGATTAATGATTGCTTCAGATATTATAAGGGGTGTGAAGCTTGTCAAAAGTTTGGTGATATTCAATTGGCTCCTGCTGCTATGTTACATCCTATTATCAAACCGTGGCCTTTCAGAGGTTGGGGTTTAGATTTCATTGGACAAATCCATCCGTCTTCCTCAAAAGGGCATCGGTTCGTATTGGTGGCAACTGATTATTTCACTAAATGGTCTGACGTAGTACCTCTCAAGAACATGACGCATACAGAGGTAATTCAATTCATAACCGAGCACATTATTCATAGATTTGGTATTCCTCAAATGTTAACTATAGATCAAGGTTCATCTTTCATGTCACACCAAGTCAGAGAGTTTGCCGAATCTTATAACATAAAGTTGCTCAATTCCTCTCCATATTATGCCCAAGCCAATGGACAAGCTGAGTCTAGCAATAAAATTTTAATCAAGCTCATCAAGAAGAAGATTGAGGATAATCCAAGGAGATGGCATGACTTGTTGTCTGAGGCATTATGGGCACATAGAATCTCAAGGCATGGTGCTACGAAAGTGACTCCATATGAGCTAGTATATGGTCAGGAGGCTGTTTTACCGGTGGAAGTAAATTTGAATGCTTTGAGAATAGCCAAACAAAACGATTTATTGGCAGTAGACTTTTATAACTTGATGATGGACAATATTGATGAGGTTGCTGATAAACCTTTGGTTGCTTTGAAGTCCATAGAGAGAGACAAGTTGAGGGTTGCAAGAGCTTACAATAAGAAAGTTAAGTTGAAGAATTTTCAAGTTGGTGATCTCGTCTGGAAAGTGATTCTACCAATTGGTTCAAGGGATAGAAAATTCGGGAAGTGGTCTCCAAGTTGGGAAGGTCCTTTTAGAATTACAAGAGTTGTTCCCAGAAATTCATATTTGGTGGAATCAATACAAGGGGCATTGTTACCTCGAGCTCTCAATGGCAAATATTTGAAGAAGTACCACCCGAGTGTGTGGCAGGAAGCCTAAGTAGGCAATGGCCGATATACGATTATCGCCCTTAGCACAAACATGGCCGATACATAATTATCGCCCTGAGAAAAATAAATGGACGATGGAGTGTTGATATCGTCCTTAGAACAAACACTATGCATATTATTTTTCGGCGTGCAAGCTTTGCCGAAAAACAGGGGGGCATGTGTTGACACCTGATTTTGGCAAGATACAGATTGCAATGAAGATGGTCTCGAGTGAACGAGTTTTCAGCATAAAAATATTCACGTCACCGAGTGGAACCACTTTGATGTATCGGTTATATTCATTCGACTTTATCTTACGGACCGAAACTATACTCCGAATGGCATAATTCAATGTTCCGAGTGGTTTTTTGGCCAATAACGTCTTTAAGATGACCTCGGATGAAGGATCACTCTTAAGGAATTGTCTTCGTCTCGTCGAGGCAATCGATTTTGATATATAAATCTTCTCAATCCGAGTTCATATGCAAAAGTTAGAGGCAATATACTGCAGACCGAACCTCAACGGAAATATGGCGCGAGGTGCCAGACACTTGTCTGATAGGTTGCGCGAGTAATTCGGCCATCAAGACGTCCTTGAATCGAAAAACCTTCAACATGGAAAAGTTTCTTCTCGTCGAGCCGATTGATTTTCATATATAATTCGTCTCAATCCGAGATCGTATGAGGCCTGGAGAGACAAATCAAGATCGGACTATGTTTTTTCAGTCGGAAATCCGAGTGAAAAGTTTACCATCCGAGTGAAAGTTTACGGTCGAGTGAAAATTTCCCGGTCGAGTGAAAGTTTGCTGACCGGATGAACTTATTATTATCCAAGTGGAAATATAGTTACCCGAGTGAAAATATGATCATCCGAGTGAAATTGTCGTCCGGGTGAAAATATTCCGAGTGAAAAGATTACCATCGGGACGAAAACTTGCCGATTGAATAAGATAGTGCCTTCCAAGTGGAAATATAGTCATCCAAGTGGAAATATAGTCATCCGAGTGAAAGATTGTCTTCCGAGTGAAAAAGTCCAATCGGTGAAAGTATCTAATATCCGAGTGGATGAGCTCAAGTCCGAGTGAAATTGAACATGTGCTCGAAAGTTTATCAAAATGACCTTGGATGAAGAAGTGTTCAATACAGAAGTTGTGCGTATAATCAAGACGGTAAACTTTGATTTTGGAGTCATCATCATCAGAGATAATATATAGCCTACAAATTCACTACGAGACTCGGATAATCCAGTCTACTGCAAGACCGAGTCCGACTGGAAGATAAAGATGACCTCGAAAAGTATTCAAGATGGCCTTATTTGAAAAAGTGATCAACATGAGAATTGTTCGTATCGTCGAGGCGCACAAGTTTGATATTTGGGCCGTCTCGATCGGAGATCATATGCAAGCCCGGCGGGCCGCGCAAGAAGGAAGACAGAGTTTGGGCCAGATTCAGACTGAATCCGAGTTGGAATAGAATTAGGACTCTAGGACGTGAATTGATGTAATTTTTCTTGTAAGGAAAGCCTAGATGAATCCTTTACTTGTACGGGAAGTCCAGCCGCCTCTTATATATGTTGGGGGTGACGGCCGATTGAACAACACACAATCGAACAAATCAATATACTACTTTTTCATCTACGTTTTATCTCTCCACCATTTTTTCTATCTCGTTTTTCGCTGTTCTTCGTGTTTGAGAGCTGCGAATCCCAAGGATCTAGGGGCGAGCGAATCGACCTAGGGCAGCCCATATCCTCCGCACTCCCTGACGGGGTCCCTCCCGGGGGTGTGGGGTTTTCGGGTCAGCAAAAGCGCCCGTCGACTGTCTTGCGTATCGCGCTGTCGGTCGGGTCTCCTTCGACGTGAGCTGCGGTGCATCACCCCCGGCGTCGAGGGTACACGTGACGTGTTCGTATGTCAACAGTTATGTTCTTACTTCACAGATGATTTGAGTAGATACTGAGTATATTTACTTGATGAAACACAAGTCTGAATTATTGAAAGGTTCAAGTAATTTCAGAGTGAAGTTGAAGATCGTCGTGACAAGAGGGTAAAATGTCTATGATATGATCATAGAGATGAATATCTGAGTTACGAGTTTGGCACACAATCAAGACATTATGGAAATTGTTTCACAACTAATACCGCCTGGACCACCATAGTGTGATGGTGTGTCCGAACATCACAACTGCACCCTATTGGATATGGTGCATACCATGATGTCTCTTATCGAATTTCCACTATCGTTTATGGGTTAGGCATTAGGGACAGCCACACTCACTTTAAATAGGGCACCACACAATTCTGTTGAGACGAGACCGTGCGAACTATGGTTTAGAGAAACCTAAGCTATCGTTTCTTAAAAGTTTGGGGCTGCGATGCTTATGTGAAAAAGTTTCAGGCTGATAAGCTCGAACCCAAAGCGGATAAATGCATCTTCATAGAATACCCAAAAATAGTTGGGTATACCTCCTATTTCAGATCCGGAAGCAAAAGTGATTGTTTCCAGAAACGGGTCCTTTCTCGAGGAAAAGTTTCTCTCGAAAGATTTGAGTGGGAGGATGGTGTAGACTTGATGAGGTTATTGAACCGTCACTTCAACTAGTGTGTAGCAGGGCACAGGAAGTTGTTCCTGTGGCACCTACACCAATTGAAGTGGAAGCTTATGATAGTAATCATGGATCAAGTCACTACCAAACCTCATAGGTCGACAAGGATGTGTACTACTTCAGAGTGGTACGTAGTCCTGTCTTGGAAGTCATGTTGCTAGACAACAATGAACCTACGAGCTATGAAGAAGCGATGGTGGGCCCGGATTCCGACGAATGGCTCGAGGCCATAAAATCCGAGAGAGGATCCATGTATAAAACAAAGTATAGACTTTGAAAAGAACTACTTGATGGTCGTAAGGCTGTTGGGTGCAGATGGATTTTAAAAGGAAGACAGACAATGATGATAAATGTCACCATTAAGAAAGCTCGACTTGTCGTTAAGATGTTTCCCGACAAGTTCAAGGAGTTGACTACGATGAGACTTTCTCACTGCATTATTTATGAAATCTTGCAGATAGGATGTCAAAACACTGTTTCCTCGATGTTTTTTTCTTGAGGAAAGGTTGTATGTGATACAACCAGAAGGTTTTGTCAATCCTGAAAGATGCTAACAAGTATGCAAAGCTCCAGCAATCCTTCTAAGGACTGGAGTAAGCATCTCGGAATTGGAATGTACGCTTTGATGAGATGATCAAAGATTTTGGGTTTATACAAAGTTTATGAGAAACTTGTATTTCCAAAGAAGTGAGTGGGAGCACTATAGAATTTTTGATGAGTATATGTTGTTAACATATTGTTGATCAGAAATGATGTAGAATTTCTAGAAAGCATACAGGGTTATTTTGAAAAGTGTTTTTTTCAATGGAAAACCTGGATTAAGCTACTTGAACATTGAGCATCAAGATCTATAAGGATAGATCAAAATCGCTTAATAGTACTTTCAAACGAACGCATACCATGACAGAATTTTGAAGGAGTTCAAAAATAGATCGGCAAAGAATGAGTTCTTGGGTGTGTTATAAGGTATGAGTATTGAGTAAAACTCAAGACCTGACCACGGCAAAATAGAGAGAAAGGACAAAGTTCGTCCTCTATGCTTAAGACGTAGGCTCTAAAGTATGTTGTGTTGTGTACCGCACCTGAAGTGTGCCAAGCCATGAGTTAGTCAAGGGGTACAAGTGTGATCTAGGAATGGATCACAGGATAACGGTCAAGGTTATCCTTAGTAACTAGTGGACTAAGGAATTTTCTCGATTATGGAGGTGGTAAAAGAGTTCGTCGTAAAGGGTTACACCGATGCAATATTTGACACTAATCTGGATGATTCTGAGTAGTAAACCGGATTCGTATAGTAGAACAGTTATTTGGAATAGCTCCAAATAGAGCGTGGTAGCTGCATATACAAGATGACATAGAGATTTGTAAAGCACACACGGATCTGAAAGGTTCAGACCCGTTGACTATAACATCTCTCACAAGCATAACATGATCAAACCCAGAACTCATTGAGTGTTAATCACATGGTAGTGTGAACAAGATTGTTGACCCTAGTAAACTCTTTGGGTGTTAGTCACATGGGGATGTGACCTTGAGTGTTAATCACATAGCGATGTGAACTGGATTATTGACTCTAGTGCAAGTGGGAGACTGTTTGAAATATGCCCTAGAGGCAATAACAAATTAGTTATTATTATATTTCCTTGTTCATGATAATCTTTATTATCCATGCTAGAATTGTATTGATAGGAAACTCAGATACATGTGTGGATACATAGACAACACCATGTCCCTAGTAAGCCTCTAGTTGACTAGCTCGTTGATCGATAGATGGTTACGGTTTCCTGACCATGGACATTGGATGTCGTTGATGACGGGATCACATCATTAGGAGAATGATGTGATTGACAAGACCCAATCCTAAGCCTAGCACAAGATCATGTAGTTCGTATGCTAACAGCTTTTCTAATGTCACAGTATAATTTCCTTAGACCATGAGATTGTGCAACTCCTGGATACCGTAGGAATGCTTTGGGTGTACCAAACGTCACAACGTAACTGGGTGGCTATAAAGGTGCACTACGATTATCTCCGAAAGTGTCTGTTGGGTTGGCACGAATCGAGACTGGGATTTGTCACTCTGTGTAAACAGAGAGGTATCTCTGGGCCCACTCGGTAGGACATCATCATAATGTGAACAATGTGACCAAGGAGTTGATCACGGGATGATGTGTTACGGAACGAGTAAAGAGACTTGCCGGTAACGAGATTGAACGAGGTATCGGGATATCAACGATCGAATCTCGGGCAAGTATCGTACCGATAGACAAAGGGAATTGAATACGGGATTGATTGAATCCTCGACATCATGGTTCATCCGATGAGATCATCGTGGAGCATGTGGGAGCCAACATGGGTATCCAGATCCCGCTGTTGGTTATTGACCGGAGAGTCGTCTCAGTCATGTCTGCATGTCTCCCAAACCCGTAGGGTCTACACACTTAAGGTTCGGTGACGCTAGGGTTGTAGAGATATTAGTATGCGGTAACCCAAAAGTTGTTCGCAGTCCCAGATGAGATCCCAGACGTCACTAGGAGTTCCGGAATGGTCCGGAGGTGAAGATTTATATATAGGAAGTCCAGTTTCTGCCATCAGGAAAGTTTCGGGGGTAATCGGTATTGTACCGGGACCACCGGAAGGGTCCCGGGGGTCCACCGGGTGGGGCCACCTATCCCGGAGGGCCCCATGGGCTGAAGTGGGAGGGGAACCAGCCCCTGGTGGGCTGGTGCGCCCCCATGGGCCTCCCCCTGTGCCTAGGGTTGGAAACCCTAGGGGTGGGGGGCGCCCCACCTGACTTGGGGGGCAAGTCCCCTCCTTGTCCGCCCCCCTTGGAGATTGGATCTCCTAGGGCCGGCGCCCCCCTAGGGGTCCTATATATAGCGGGGGGAGGGAGGGCAGCCACACCCAAGCCTTAGCGCCTCCCTCTCCCTCGTAACACCTCTCTGTCTCTCTCTCTCTCTCTCTCGTTGGAGCTTGGCGAAGCCCTGCCGAGATCACCGCTGCTTCCCACCACCACGTCGTTGTGCTGCTGGATCTCCATCAACCTCTCCTTCCCCTTGCTGGATCAAGAAGGAGGAGACGTCTTCCCAACCATACGTGTGTTGAACGCGGAGGTGCCATCCGTTCGGCACTTGGTCATCGGTGATTTGGATCATGGCGAGTACGACTCCATCAACCCCGTTCTCTTGAACGCTTCCGCTCGCGATCTACAAGGGTATGTAGATGCACTCCCCTTTCCCTCATTGCTAGATGACTCCATAGATTGATCTTGGTGATGCATAGAAAATTTTCAAATTCTGCTACGTTCCCCAACATGCCCTAGGGGGGTGGGGGCGCCCTCCACCCTTGTGGTGGCCTCGGGACTCTTCTGGTGCATCTCTGGTACTCCGTGGGCTTCTTTTGGTCCAAAAACAATCGTCGTAAAGTTTCAGGTCAATTGGACTCCATTTGATATTCCTTTTCTCCGAAACTCAAAAACCAGGAAAAAACAAAAATTGTTACTAGGCTCAGGTTAATAGGTTAGTCCACAAATCATATAAAATAGCATATTAATGTATATAAAACATCCAAGATAGATAATACAATAGCATGGAACAGTCAAAAATTATAGATACGTTGGAGACGTATCACACCCTAGGTTATAAATGTTGCATGATGAATGCCATCCAACATAATTATCCATCACTGATCTTTGCTAAGTTACTTTTCCGTTGCCACTATTACGATTGTTACAAAATTGCTACTGTTACTTTTGCCACTGTTACCGTTAATTCCATACTACTTTGCTACTAAATACTTTGTTGCAAATATTAATTCTTTAGGTGTGGTGGAATAGATAACTCAGCTGCTAATACTCGAGAATATTCTTTGGCTCCCCTTGTGTCGAATCAATAAATTTGGGTTGAATACTCTACCCTCAAAAACTATTGCGATCCCCTATACTTGTGGGTTATCACTGTGCTTTGATAAGTTTAAATAAATTCTCTCATGCTTCACTTAGATTTATTCGAGAGTTAGTAATTTTTTTAAGAAATTCTCTCATGCTTCACTTATATTATTTTTAGAGAATATAAATTTTATGCTCATGTTCTTCACTTAGATTTGTTTGAGCTATCAAAAGCAACATATGAAATTAGTCCCAAAGTGATAGATATTCAAGAGGGATATAATTAAAACTTTCATGAAGATCATTGGACAAAATAAACTTGATTCTTTGCAATAGTTTTGCGATATGATGATAGTGATATGTGAGTCATATTGATGAGTAATTATGGTTTAGTAAGAATATTGATGTTAAGGTTTGTGATTCTCTATGGAAGCACGAAAGTCAATAGTTATGCAATGAAATTACATCCTGCTTGTGGTGCATTATTCGGTGTTAGTTTTGCTTAATGCTCACTTATGAGATTTTTTGTTTCTTGGTTAAATGCTTCTCAATCTTTTGCTAGCCTTCACTTGTACTAAGTATGATTACTACTTGTGCATCCAAAATCCTTAAACCCAGTTTTGCCATATGAGTCCACTATACCTACCTATATGCGGTATTTCAGTGCCGTTCTAAGCAAATTTGTATGTGCCATCTCTAATTTTCAAAATAAATTTCCTTTTTGTGTGCTCGTACCGCTCATGAAACAGTCAGCGGTGACTGATATTTTTTCATGCTAGATGTGTTATTCTCAAGATGAGTGTTTATTCACTTGTCATTGCATGAGAGTACGACAAAGGTATTATGGATGCCCAGTCCCGGAATGAAAAATGAATTTACTTTATGTCGTCAAATAATAAATTCCTTGGAAAGTGTTGGTATGGACGGTACCCGTGGATTCGGTTAGGCATGGAATGTGAAAGTACGGTGGGAAAAGGAATAAACTTTATTTTCGGTTTGGGAACCGCCTATGATATATCTAGCATGGAAAGTATTGGGAACTACTCGATCATTTTCGTTGACAGGAAAGGCTTGCCACCCAAAATGTTTTATCTCTATCTTTTTTCGCTTTGAGCTCTGGCACTGATACGTCTCCAACGTATCTATAGTTTTTGATTGTTCCATGCTATTATATTATCAACCTTGGATGTTTTATATGCATTTATATGCTATTTTATATGATTTTTGGGACTAACCTATTAACCTAGAGCCCAGTGTCAGTGCCAGTTTCTGTTTTTTTCCTTGTTTTGGAGTATCACAGAAAAGGAAAATCAAACGGAGTCCAATTGAACTGAAACTTCACGGAACTTGTTTTTGGAACGAAAGCAATCCAGAAGACTTGGGGTGTACGTAAGGGAAGCAACGAGGAAGGCACGAGGTAGGGGGCGCGCCCACCCCCTGGGCGCGCCCCCTGCCTCGTGGACAGCCCGGAGGTCCACCGACGTACTTCTTCCTCCCATATATACCCATATACACTAAAAACTTCGAGGAGCACAATAGATCGGGAGTTTCGCTGCCAGAAGCCTCCGTAGCCACCGAATACCAATCTAGACCCGTTTTGACACCCTGCCGGAGGGGGAATCCTTCACCGGTTGCCATCTTCATCATCCCGACGTTCTCCATGACAAGGAGGGATTAGTTCTCCCTCGGGGCTGAGGGTATGTACCAGTAGCTATGTGTTTGATCTCTCTCTCTCTCTCTCTCGTGTTCTTGAGGTGGTACGATCTTCATGTATCGTGATCTTTGCTATTATAGTTGGATCTTATGTTGTTTCTCCCCCCTCTACTCTCTTGTAATGGATTGAGTTTTCCCTTTGAAGTTATCTTATCGGATTGAGTCTTTATGGATTTGAGAACACTTGATGTATGTCTTGCATGGGATACCTGTGGTGACAATGGGGTATTCTATTGATCCACTTGATGTATGTTTTGGTGATCAACTTACGGGTTCTGCCCATGAACCTATGCATAGGGGTTGGCACACGTTTTCGTCTTGACTCTCCGGTAGAAACTTTGGGGCACTCTTTTAAGTTCTTTGTGTTGGTTGAATAGATGAATCTGAGATTGTGTGATGCATGTGGTACAATCATACCCACGGATACTTGAGGTGACATTGGAGTATCTAGGTGACATTAGGGTTTTGGTTGATTTGTGTCTTAAGGTGTTTTTCTAGTATGAACTCTAGGGCTGTTTGTGACACTTATAGGAATAGCCCAACAGATTGATTGGAAAGAATAACTTTGAGGTGGTTTTGTACCCTACCATAATCTCTTCGTTTGTTCTCCGCTATTAGTGACTTTGGAGTGACTCTTTGTTGCATGTTGAGGGATAGTTATATGATCCAATTATGTTATTATTGTTGAGAGAACTAGCACTAGTGAAATTATGAACCCTAGGCCTTGTTTCCTAGCATTGAAATACCATTTGTGCTCACTTTTATCATTAGTTACCTTGCTGTTTTTATATTTTCAGATTACAAAAACCTTTATCTACCATCCATATACCACTAGTATCACTCTCTCTTCGCCGAACTAGTGCACCTATACAATTTACCATTGTATTGGGTGTGTTGGGGACACAAGAGACTCTTTGTTATTTGGTTGCAGGGTTGCTTGAGAGAGACCATCTTCATGCTACGCCTCCTACAGATTGATAAACCTTAGGTCATCCACTTGAGGGAAATTTGCTACTGTCCTACAAACCTCTGCACTTGGAGGCCCAACAACGTCTACAAGAAGAAGGTTGTGTAGTAGACATCAAGCTCTTTTCTGGCGCCGTTGCCGTGGAGGTGAGTGCTTGAAGGTATATCTTTAGATCTTGAAATCGAGTCTTTTAGTTTCTTGTTTTATCACTAGTTTAGTTTATAAAAGATAATTACAAAAATGGAATTAAGTTTGCCTCATACGCTTCATCTTTTTAATATCTTTCGTGAGTATGATGGAAAGGAAAATTGTGCCGAAGTGTTAGAATAAGAATGCATTAAAATGTTTGGCACTAAATATTTGAATGATGAGCATGATTGCAATGTTGTTAGTATGAATTCCTTGAACATCCATGATGCTAATGATATGCAAAGCCACAAGCTTGGGGAAGCTATGTTTAATGAAGATGATATTTGTAGTCTCCCAAGTTTTGATATGCAAATTTATTATTATGATAGCATGCCTTCTACTTATGATAATTATTGTGATGATACATATGCTATAAAAAGTTGTGATGATTATATTTATAAAACTTGTCATGATTACCCTCTTTCTGAACATTACTCTTTTAATGTGGAAACAATTTATAGTATTCGAGTCTCTTATGATACTCCCACTATTCCGAATGAGAAGAATTTTGCTTGTGTGGAGAGTAATAAAATTTCTATGCTTGTAGATCATGAAAAGAATGCTTTAGGTGCTGGTTATATTGTTGAATTCATTCATGATGCTACTGAAAATTATTATGAGGGAGGAACATATGCTTGTAGGAATTGCAATAATATCAAGTTTCCTCTCTATGTGCTTAAAGTTTTGAAGTTATGCTTGTTTTGCCTTCCTATGCTAGTTGATTATTGTTCCCATAAGTTGTTTGCTCACAAAATCCCTATGCATAGGAAGTGGGTTAGACTTAAATGTTCTAGTCATATTCTTCATGATGCTCTCTTTATGTTTCAATTCTTATCTTTTATGTGAGCATCATTGAAATCATCATGCCTAGCTAGGGGCGTTAAACGATAGCGCTTGTTGGGAGGCAACCCAATTTTATTTGTCCTTGCTTTTTGCTCCTGTTTAGTAATAAATAATTTATCTAACCTCTGTTATGATTGAGTTTTTATGTTTTAATTAGTGTTTGTGCCAAGTAGAACCGTTGGGAAGACTTGGGGAAAGTCTTGTTGATCTTGCTGTAAAAAACAGAAACTTTAGCGCTCACGAGAATTGCTGCCATTTTTATTGGAGAGTGCTATTTAGTTAATTATTTTTGAATATGATTAATAGATAAATTCCTCAGGTCCAGAAATTTATTTTAGAATTTTTGGGGTTCCAGAAGTATACGTTTGATCCAGATTACTACAGACTGTTCTGTTTTTGACAGATTCTGTTTTCTATGTGTTGTTTGCTTATTTTGATGAATCTATGAGTAGTATCGGAGGGTATGAACCATAGAGAAGTTGGAATACAGTAGATATTACACCAATATGAATTTATAATGAGTTCACAACAGTACCTAAGTGGTGATTTATTTTCTTATACTAACGGAGCTTACGAGTTTTCTGTTAAGTTTTGTGTTGTGAAGTTTTCAAGTTTTGGGTAAAGATTCGATGGACTATGGAATAAGGAGTGGCAAGAGCCTAAGCTTGGGGATGCCCAAGGCACCCCAAGGTAATATTCAAGGACAACCAAGAGCCTAAGCTTGGGGATGCCCCGGAAGGCATTCCCCTCTTTCGTCTTCGTTCATCGGTAACTTTATTTGGAGCTATATTTTTATTCACCACATGATATGTGTTTTGCTTGGAGCGTAATTTTATTTTTTTTTTTGCTTGATGTTTGAATAAAATACCAAGATCTGAAATTCTTAAATGTTAGAGAGTCTTCACATAGTTGCATAATTATTCGACTACTCATTGATTTTCACTTCTATCTTTCGGAGTAGTTTGTTGTTGCTCTAGTGCTTCACTTATATCTTTTAGAGCACGGTGGTTTTATTTTATAGAAATTAATGAACTCTCATGCTTCACTTATATCATTTTGAGAGTCTTTATAAGCATGGTAGTTTGCTTTGGTATGAAACTAGTCCTAATATGATGGGCATCCAAGATGGGATATAATAAAAACTTTCATATATGTGCATTGAATACTAAGAGAAGTTTGATACTTGATGATTGTTTTGGGATATGGAAGATGGTGATATTAGAGTCATGCTAGTTGAGTAGTTGTGAATTTGAGAGATACTTGTGTTGAAGTTTTGATTCCCATAGCATGCACGTATGGTGAACCGTTATGTGATGAAGTCAGAGCATGATTTATTTATTGATTGTCTTGCTTATGGGTGGCGGTCGGGGATGAGCGATGGTCTTTTCCTACCAATCTATCCCCCTAGGAGCATGCGCATAGTGTTTGGTTTTTGATAACTAATAGATTTTTGCAATAAGTATGTGAGTTCTTTATGACTAATGTTGAGTCCATGGATTATACGCACTCTCACCCTTCCACCATTGCTAGCCTCTCTAGTACCACACAACTTTCGCCGGTACCATAAACCCACCATTTACCTTCCTCAAAACAGCCACCATACCTACCTATTATGGCATTTCCATAGCCATTCCGAGATATATTGCCATGAAACTTTCCACCGTTCTGTTTATTATGACAGTTTATTATGACACACTCCATCATTGTCATATTGCTTTGCATGGTCATGTAGTTGACATCGTATTTGTGGTAAAGCCACCGTTCATAATTCTTCCATACATGTCACTCTTGAGTCATTGCACATCCCGGTACACCGCGGGAGGAATTCATATAGAGTCATATTTTGTTCTAAGTATCGAGTTGTAATTCTTGGGTTGTAAGTAAATAGAAGTGTGATGATCATCATTATTAGAGCATCGTCCCAGTGAGGAAGGGATGATGTAGACTATGATTCCCCCATAAGTCGGGATGAGACTCCGGACGAAAAATAAAAAAAGGAGAAAAAAGAGGCCATAAAAAGATAAAAGGCCCAAATAAAAAATAAAATAAAAAAATAAAAAAAATGAGAGAAAAAGAGAGAAGGGGCAATGCTACTATCCTTTTACCACACCTGTGCTTCAAAGTAGCACCATGATCTTCATGATAGAGAGTCTCCTATGTTGTCACTTTCATATACTAGTGGGAATCTTTCATTATAGAACTTGGCTTGTATATTCCAATGATGGGCTTCCTCAAAATGCCCTAGGTCTTCATGAGCAAGCGAGTTGGATGCACACCCACTAGTTTCTTTTGTTGAGCTTTCATACATTTATAGCTCTAGTGCATCCGTTGCATGGCAATCCCTACTCACTCACATTGATATCTGTTGATGGGCATCTCCATAGCCCGTTGATACGCGTAGTTGATGTGAGACTATCTTCTCCTTTTTGTCTTCTCCACAACCACCATTCTATTCCACCTATAGTGCTATGTCCATGGCTCACGCTCATGTATTGCGTGAAGATTGAATAAGTTTGAGAACATCAGAAGTATGAAACAATTGATTGGCTTGTCATTGGGGTTGTGCATTGATTTAAATACTTTGTGTGGTGAAGATAGAGCATAGCCAGGCTATATGATTTTGTAGGGATAGCTTTCTTTGGCCATGTTATTTTGAGAAGACATGATTACTTGGTTAGTATGCTTGAAGTATTATTATTTTTATGTCAATATTAAACTTTTGTCTTGAATCTTATGGATCTGAATATTCTTGCCACAATAAAGAGAACAACATGATAAATATGTTAGGTAGCATTCCACATCAAAAATTCTGTTTTATCATTTACCTACTCGAGGACGAGCAGGGAATTAAGCTTGGGGATGCTGATACGTACTCCAACGTATCTATAATTTTTGATTGTTCCATGCTATTATATATCAACCTTGGATGTTTTATATGCATTTATATGCTATTTATATGATTTTTGGGACTAACCTATTAACCTAGAGCCTAGTGTCAGTGCCAGTTTCTTCCTTGTTTTAGAGTATCACAGAAGGAAAATCAAACGGAGTCCAATTGACCTGAAACTTCACGGAACTTATTTGGTTAATGGAAGCAATCCCGAAGACTTGGGGTGTACGTAAGGGAAGCAACGAGGAAGCACGAGGCAGGGGGCGCGCCCACCCCCTAGCGCGCCCCCCTCGTGCCCCCCGGAGGTCCATCACGTACTTCTTCCGCCATATATACCATATACCCTAAAAATTGCAGGGAGCACAATAGATCAGGAGTTCCGCCGCCAGAAGCCTCCGTAGCCACCGAAAACCAATCTAGACCTGCGTTCCGGCACTGCCGTGCCGGGGTGAATCCCTTCACCGGTGGCCATCTTCATCATCCCGGCGTTCTCCGAGAAGGAGTAGTTCTCCCTCGGGGCTGAGGGTATGTACCAGTAGCTATGTGTTTGATCTCTCTCTCTCTCTCTCTCTCTCTCGTCGTTCTTGTATCTTGAGGTGGTACGATCTTGATGTATCGTGAGCTTTGCCATTATAGTTGGATCTTATGTTGTTTCTCCCCCCTACTCTCTTGTAATGGATTGAGTTTTACCTTTGAAGTTATCTTATCGGATTGAGTCTTTAAGGATTTGAAAACACTTGATGTATGTCTTGCGTGGGATACCTGTGGTGACAATGGGGTATTCTATTGATCCACTTGATGTATGTTTTGGTGATCAACTTGCGGGTTCCGCCCATGAACCTATGCATAGGGGTTGGCACACGTTTTCGTCTTGACTTCCGGCGGTTAGGAAACTTTGGGGCACTCTTTTAAGTTCTTTGTGTTGGTTGAATATAGGGAATCTGACATTGTGTGATGCATATCGTATAATCATACCCACGGATACTTGAGGTGACATTGGAGTATCTAGGTGACATTAGGGTTGGTTGATTTGTGTCTTAAGGTGTCTATTCTAGTACGAACTCTAGGGCTGTTTGTGACACTTATAGGAATAGCCCAACGGATTGATTGGAAAGAATAACTTTGAGGTGGTTTCGTACCCTACCATAATCTCTTCGTTTGTTCTCCGCTATTAGTGACTTTGGAGTGACTCTTTGTTGCATGTTGAGGGATAGTTATGTGATCCAATTATGTTATTATTGTTGAGAGAACTTGCACTAGTGAAAGTATGAACCCTAGGCCTTGTTTCCTAGAATGCAATACCGTTTGTGCTCACTTTTATCATTAGTTACCTTGCTGTTTTTATATTTTCAGATTACAAAAACATATACCTACCATCCATATTGCACTTGTATCACCATCTCTTCGCCGAACTAGTGCACCTATACAATTTACCATTGTATTGGGTTGTATTGGGTTGTTGGGGACACAAGAGACTCTCTGTTATTTGGTTGCAGGGTTGTTTGAGAGAGAGCATCTTCATACTACGCCTCCCACGGATTGATAAACCTTAGGTCATCCACTTGGGGGAAATTTGCTACTGTCCTACAAACCTCTGCACTTGGAGGCCCAACAACGTCTATAAGAAGAAGGTTGTGTAGTAGACATCAGGCACCTCTACAAATCCCTACTTCCCTCTGCGAAGGGCCTTTCTTTTTTACTTTATGCAATTTATTTTATTTTATTAGAGTCTCCATCTTCTCTTATAAAGTACCAACTAAGGGGCACTATGATCGTACTTGAGCATTGGGTGTAGCTAATATGCGAGTGTGTTTCATGAATGGATCAATGATTGAGCATAATGGGCTAGGGATAACTTATTTTAGCGTTGATATTTTGAAAGACATGGTTGCTTGTTGATATGCTTGAGTATTTAAGCCTCATGTCAAAACTAGACTATTGCTTTGAAACATATAAATGTCCAAATGTCCATGCTACAAAGAAAATAATATGATATGACATGTTAGGCAGCATTCCACATCAAAAATTCAGTTTTTATCATTTACCCACTCGAGGACGAGCAAGAATTAAGCTTGGGGTTGCTGATACATTTCCAACGTATCTATAATTTTTTTATTGTTCCAAGCTGTTATATTATTATTCTTGGATGTTTCACAATCATTTAATAGCAACTTTATATCATTTTTTGGGGACTAACCTATTGACATAGTGCCCAGTGCCAGTTGCTGTTTTTGCTTGTTTTTTACTTCGCGGAAAATCAATACCAAATGGAGTCCAAACGTAGTGGAACTTTTTGGAGATTTTTTTGGACCAGAAGACACAAGATGGGCCGAAGAAGTACCAGAGGGGTGCCCCGAGGGGGCACAACCCACCTGGGCGCACCTAGGGGCCCAGGCGCGGCCTGGTGGGTTGTGTCCACCTCGGTCGCCTCCCCATCACCTCTTTGCTCTATAAATACCCCGAAAATCCAAAAACCCTAGGGGAGTCGACGAAACACAATTCCAGCCGCCGCAAGTTCCAGAAACCACAGATCCAATCTAGACACTATCACAGAGGGGTTCATCATCCTCATTGGTGCCTCTCCGATGATGTGTGAGTAGTTCATTGTAGACCTTCGGGTCCGTAGTTAGTAGCTGGATGGCTTACTCTCTCTCTCTTTTGATTCTCAACACAATGGTCTCTTGGAGATCTATTTGATGTAACTCTTTTTGCGATGTGTTTGTAGGGATTCGATGAACTTTGAGTTTATGATCAGATCTATTTTATCCATGAAAATTATTTGAGTTTTGATCTCTTATATGCATGATTACTTATAGCCTCGTATTTCTTCTTTGAATCTTTGGTTTAGTTAGGCCAACTAGATTGATTTTTTTCCATGGGGAGAGGTGCTTTGCGATGGGTTTGATCTTACGGTGCTCAATCCCAGTGACAGAAGGGGACATGACACGTATGTATCGTTGCTATTAAGGATAAAAAGATGGGGTCTATTCCTCCATGAATAGATCTTATCTACATCATGTCATCGTCTTATTGCATTACTTCGTTTCTCCATGAACTTAATACACTAGATGCATGCTGGATAGCGATCGATGTGTGGAGTAATAGTAGTAGATGCAGGCAGGAGTCGGTCTAGTAATCTTGGACGTGATGCCTATATAATGAGCATTGCCCGGATATCGTCATAATTATTTGAAGTTCTATCAATTGCCCAAGAGTAATTTGTTTACCCATCGTATGTTATTTTTCTCGAGAGAAGCCACTAGTGAAATCTAAGGCCCCCGGGTCTATTTTCTCATCATATATTTTCGGATCTACATTGCTATTTGCCTTTTTCTTTTACTTGCATCTTTTATTTTTAGATCTATATTATCAAAAACCCCAAAATATGTTGTTGCACTTTATTTTATTTCACGTTTTATCAAGATCTATTTATGCAATCTATCACAATTTTTATCCCTACAACTTGGCAATTTCTGGCACCGTTCCCGAAAGGATTGACAACCCTTTAACACGTCAGGTTGCAAGCATTTGTCCTTTGTGTGCAGATACCGTTTACATAGTGTTGCCTGGTTCTCCTACTGGTTCGGTAACCTTGGTCTCATCACTAAGGGAAATACCTACCGAAGCTGTGCTGCATCATTGCTTCCTCTTTGGGGAAATACCGACGTAGTTCAAGCCGCATCAACTTGCAAGGTGGAGAACATCGCCTGGAAGTTGCGGCGACGCTGACAACGAGAGGGAGGCGGCGGGGTAGGGAGGTTTGGACATGGTGGAGCAGTTGTCTCCTGCGCCATGCCCGGATCCCCACACCCTTCCATCCGAGCGTCGACGCGGATTATGCTGTCCGACCCCATTGGGATAGAGGAGTATTCGACGGCCGGCTGGGCCATTCCGGACAACTTTCCTCCCACGCAGATGCCGACGGTTGGCATATGTGACTTGCTGCAGCTTGTTCAGGAGCGGATGAGCTCGGGCATCGGCAATGCCTGGGCTGCCCTCGACATGTTCGACGGAATGACCAAACAAGAGTCAGTGCGTTTTGTTTGCTCCTGTGCGATCATATTTTGCATAGACCACTATTTCATTTCGCAAATGATGAACACTTGCAAACCGTAATCATGTAGGAGCCATTCTTGTCGAGCGTGATCAATGACAACAAAGATCTGACCGAAATGGAGTATGAAATGGAGGCCACCATCGCATTTGAAGTTGGGACAACATCTGATCCAAATATGAGCAAGAAGAAGAAGAAGACCAAGACGATGAAGGCAAGGGGTCCGTCATTCTCGAGATTTGAGGACATCTTGTTGGTCAAAACTTGGTTGGCCACAAGGATGGATCCAATATGCGGCACCGAGCAAAATGAGTATAAGTATTGGGAGAAAATTTGGAAGGAGTATGTGGAGCCGCATTCTATCATGACCAAAGTGGAATGGGAGTGGCAACTCACGTAAGCTCAATTGCTTCATCTTGTCGTCATTTGCATATGCTTCTTAAGTTTGCATTCTCGTGCTCAAATATATGTTGTTTTCTAGACGGCGGTGGTGCCACTTTGTATCACGAGGTGGAGAAGAAGCCCTTTGATTTTAGTCATTGTTGGATCATATCGAATGGCAAGCAGAAGTGGAACCAATTTGTGGCTGATCTCAAGTCTGGCAAGAAGAGGAATGATGGCTCAAGCTCCAACCAATCAATTGGGTTGGACGATGAAAAGGACGATGTTGCCGTTGTCAGAGTAAACGACCACATGTACCTCATCTGCTCCCTGTAGCGATTCAAGACATCGGGGCAGGCCGTGCCCCTCAAGCCTCAAGGATGAAGAGCCGCCTTCTCAGGACCGGCTGGTCCAGGCGGCCGGCTGCCAGAGGGCGGCGAACCTCAGAAGAAAGCCATGAGACGGGCCGATTCCTGGTAGGCGGCCTTTAAGAGGCCGGCTCCTAGCAGGCAGCCCCTCACACCCTCAAAGTTCACACCACATTATGGCGACGAGACGGGCGTGGCAACAGCACCGTCTGCCACCCACGAATTCAGGGCCGAGCGTGGCCACAGTACATCATACCGGGCGGAAATCCCCGTCCGGCGCGGCACTGTTGCCCGCAGCCCATGACATCACTCATGACAGAGAAGGCCCTGTTCCCACTATGGGCTGTCGGTACGGCCCACAGGCGGCGGGCCCTACCTGTCCGTGAGAAGCCAGAAGGCGGCGAGTTCCGACCAATCGGCGAGAGGGGAGGCCGACTCCCAGCAGGCAGCCCTCTGATACGTCTCCAGCGTATCTATAATTTTTGATTGCTCCATGCTATATTATCTACTATTTTGGACATTATTGGGCTTTATTTTCCACTTTTATATTATTTTTGGGACTAACCTATTAACCGAAGGCCCAACCCAGAATTGTTGTTTTTTTTGCCTATTTTAGGGTTTCGAAGAAAAGGAATATCAAACGGAGTCCAAACGGAATGAAACCTTTGGGAACGTGATTTTCTCACTGAACATGATCCATGAGACTTGGACCCTACGTCAAGAAACAAAGGAGGGAGCCACGAGGTAGGGGGCGCGCCCTCCACTCTCGTGGGCCCCCTGTTGCTCCACCGACGTACTCCTTCCTCCTATATATACCTACGTACCCCCAAACGATCAGACACGGAGCCAAAACCCTAATTGCACCACCGTAACTTTCTGTATCCACGAGATCCCATCTTGGGGCCTGTTCCGGAGCTCCGCCGGAGGGGGTATCCATCACGGAGGGCTTCTACATCAACACCATAGCCTCACCGATGAAGTGTGAGTAGTTTACCTCAGACCTTCGGGTCCATAGTTATTAGCTAGATGGCTTATTCTCTCTTTTTGGATCTCAATACAATGATCTCCCCCTCTCTTGTGGAGATCTATTCAATGTAATCTTCTTTTTTGCGGTGTGTTTGTTGAGACCGATGAATTGTGGGTTTATGATCAAGTTTATCTATGAACAATATTTGAATCTTCTCTGAATTCTTTTATGTATGATTGGTTATCTTTGCAAGTCTCTTCGAATTATCAATTTGGTTTGGTCTACTAGATTGATCTTTCTTGCAATGGGAGAAGTGCTTAGCTTTGGGTTCAATCTTGCGGTGTCCTTTCCCAGTGACAGTAGGGGCATCAAGGCACGTATTGTATGGTTGCCATCGAGGATAACAAGATGGGGTTTTATCATATTGCATGAATTTATCCCTCTACATCATGTCATCTTGCTTAAGGCGTTACTCTGTTTTCATGAACTTAATACACTAGATGCATGCTGGATAGAGGTCGATGAGTGGAGTAATAGTAGTAGATGCAGGCAGGAGTCGGTCTACTTCTCTCAGACGTGATGCCTATATACATGATCATACCTAGATATTCTCATAACTATGCTCAATTCTGTCAATTTGCTCAATTGTAATTCGTTTACCCACCGTAGAATACTTATGCTCTTGAGAGAAGCCACTAGTGAAACCTATGGCCCCCAGGTCTATCTTCATCATATTAATCTTCCAATACTTAGTTATTTACTTTGCCTTTATTTTACTTTGCATCTTTATCATAAAAATACCAAAAATATTATCTTATCATATCTATCAGATCTCACTCTCGTAAGTGACCGTGAAGGGATTGACAACCCCTTATCGCGTTGGTTGCGAGGAGTTATTTGCTTTGTGCAGGTACTAGGGGACGCGCGTGCAACCTCCTACTGGATTGATACCTTGGTTGTCAAAAACTGAGGGAAATACTTACGCTACTTTGCTGCATCATCCTCTCCTCTTCGGGGAAATCCAACGTAGTGCTCAAGAGGTAGCAAGAAGAATTTCTGGCGCCGTTGCCGGGGAGGTTCGTGCAAGTCAAGATTTGACTCCCGACAACAAGCAATTTCTGGCGTCGTTGAGTCAACATGCCAAGTACCCATCACAATCCTTATCTCCCGCATTACATTATTTGCCATTTGCCTCTCGTTTTCCTCTCCCCCGCTTCACCCTTGCCGTTTTATTCGCCCTCTCTCTGTATCCTCCCTCTCTTTCTCTATTTGCCTCTTTTTTCCTACTTGCTTTTTGTTTGCTTGTGTGTTGGATTGCTTGCTTGTCATGATGGCTCAAGATAACACTAAACTGTGTGACTTTACCAATACCAACAACAAAGATTTTATTCACACTCCGATTGCTCCTCTTACCGATGCTGAATCTTGTGAAATTAATGCCGCTTTGCTGAATCTTGTTATGAAAGATCCATTTTCCGGCCTTCCTAGTGAAGATGCTGCTACCCATCTAAATAGCTTCATTGATTTGTGTGATATGCAAAAGAAGAAAGATGTGGATAATGATATTGTTAAATTGAAGCTATTTCCTTTTTAGCTTAGAGATTGTGCTAAAGCTTGGTTTTCGTCTTTAACTAAAAATAGTATTGATCATGGAACAAGTGCAAAGATGCTTTTATCTCTAAGTATTTTCCTCTTGCTAAGATCATCTCCCTTAGAAACGATATTATGAATTTTGAGCAACTTGATCATGAACATGTTGCACAAGCTTGGGAGAGGATGAAATTAATGATACGTAATTGCCCTACTCATGGTTTGAATTTGTGGATGATTATACAAATTTTTTATGCCGGATTGAATTTTCCTTCTAGAAATCTTTTAGATTCGGCCGCGGGAGGCACTTTTATGGAAATCACTTTAGGGAAAGCTACTAAACTCCTAGATAATATTATGGTTAATTATTCTCAATGGCATACTGAAAGATCTACTAATAAAAAGGTGCATGCGATAGAAGAAATTAATGTTTTGAGTAGAAAGATGGATGAACTTATGAAATTATTTGCTAGTAAGAGTGTTTCTTCTGATCCTAATGATATGCCCTTGTCTACTTTGATTGAGAATAATAATGAATCTACAGATGTGAATTTTGTTTCTAGGAACAATTTTGGTAACAACACGTATAGAGGAAATTTTAATCCTAGGCCTTATCCTAGTAACCCCTCTAATAATTATGGTAATTCCTACAACAATTCTTACGAAAATTATAATAAGATGCCCTCTGATTTTGAATCTAACATTAAAGAATATATTACTTCGCAAAAGAATTTCAATGCTTTGATTGAAGAAAAATTGCTTAAGATTGATGATTTGGCTAGGAACGTGGATAGAATTTCTCTTGATGTTGATTCTTTGAAACTTAGATCTACTCCACCTAAGCATGATATCAATGAGTCTCTCAAAGCCATGAGAATTTCCATTGATGAGTGCAAAGAAAGAACCGCTAGGATGTGTGCTAAGAAAGATGCCTTTATAAGAGTGTGTTCTTCTAGTTCCTATGAAAATAAAGATGAAGATGCCTAGCTAGGGGCGTTAAACGATAGCGCTTGTTGGGAGGCAACCCAATTTTATTTTTATTCCTTGCCTTTTGCTCCTGTTTAGTAATAAATAATTTACCTAGCCTCTTTTTTGGTTATGTTTTTTGTGTTTAATTAGTGTTTGTGCCAAGTAGAACCATTGGGAAGACTTGGGGAAAGTCTTGATATCTTGCTATAAAAAACAGAAACTTTAGCGCTCACGAGAACTGCTGCCATTTTTATTTGGAAAGTGATATTTAGTTAATTATTTTTGAAGATGATTAATAGATACATTCCTCACGTCCAGAAATTTCTTTTAGAATTTTTAGGGTTCCAGATCTTGCGCTAGCTACAGATTACTACAGACTGTTTTGTTTTTGACAGACTCTGTTTTTCGTGTGTTGTTTGCTTATTTTGATGAATCTATGGCTAGTAAAATAGTTTATAAACCATAGAGAAGTTGGAATAAAGTAGTTTTAACACCAAAATAAATAAAGAATGAGTTCATTACAGTACCTTGAAGTGCTCTTTTGTTTTCTTTCGCTAACGGAGCTCACGAGATTTTCTACTTTGAGTTTTGTGTTGTGAATTTTTCAAGTTTTGGGTAAAGATTTGATGGATTATGGAACAAGGAGTTGCAAGAGCCTAAGCTTGGGGATACCCATGGCACCCCCAAGATAATTTAAGGACACCTAAAAGCCAAAGCTTGGGGATGCCCCGGAAGGCATCCCCTCTTTCGTCTACTTCTATCGGTAACTTTACTTGGAGCTATATTTTTATTCACCACATGATATGTGTTTTGCTTGGAGCGTCTTGTATTATTTGAGTCTTTATTTTTTAGTTTACCACAATCATGCTTGCTGTACACACCTTTTGAGAGAGCCATACATGATTTGGAATTTGTTAGAATACTCTATGTGCTTCGCTTATATCTTTTGAGTTATATAGTTTTGCTCTAGTACTTCGCTTATATCTTTTAGAGCACGATGGTGGATTTGTTTTATAGAAACTATTGATATCTCATGCTTCACTTAGATTATTTTGAGAGTCTTAAATAGCATGGTAATTTGCTTAAATAATCCTAATATGCTAGGTATTCAAGATTAGTAAATTTTTTCCTATGAGTGTTTTAAATACTAAGAGAAGTTTGATGCTTGATGATTGTTTTGAGATATGGAGGTAATAATATTAAAGTTGTGCTAGTTGAGTAGTTGTGAATTTGAGGAAGTGCTTGTGTTGAAGTTTGCAAGTCCTATAGCATGCACGTATGGTAAACGTTATGTAACAAATTTGAAACATGAGGTGTTATTTGATTGTCCTCCTTACGAGTGGCGGTCGGGGACGAGCGATGGTATTTTCCTACCAATCTATCCCCCTAGGAGCATGTGCGTAGTGCTTTGGTTTTTGATGACTTGTAGATTTTTGCAATAAGTATGTGAGTTCTTTATGACTAATGTTGAGTCCATGGATTATACGCACTCTCACCCTTCCATCATTGCTAGCCTCTTCGGTACCGTGCATTGCCCTTTCTCACATTGAGAGTTGGTGCAAACTTCGCCGGTGCATCCAAACCCCGTGATATGATACGCTCTTTCACACAAAAACCTCCTTATATCTTCCTCAAAACAGCCACCATACCTACCTATTATGGCATTTCCATAGCCATTCCGAGATATATTGCCATGCAACTTTCCACCATTCCTTTTATCATGACACATTCATCATTGTCATATTGCTTAGCATGATCATGTAGTTGACATAGTATTTGTGGCAAAGCCACCGTTCATAATTTTAATACATGTCACTCTTAATTCATTGCATATCCCGGTACGCCGCCGGAGGCATTCATATAGAGTCATCTTTTGTTCTAGTATCGAGTTGTAATCATTGAGTTGTAAATAAATAGAAGTGTGATGATCATCATTTTCTAGTGCATTGTCCCAAGTGAGGAATAAAAAAAGAGAAAGGCCATAAAAAAAGAGAAGGCCCAAAAAATGAATGAGAGAAAAAGAGAGAAGGGACAATGTTACTATCCTTTACCACACTTGTGCTTCAAAGTAGCACCATAATCTTCATGATAGAGAGTCTTTTGTGTTGTCACTTTCATATACTAGTGGGAATTTTCATTATAGAACTTGGCTTGTATATTCCAACAATGGGCCTCCTCAAGTGCCCTAGGTCTTCGTGAGCAAGCAAGTTGGATGCACACCCACTTAGTTTCTTTTGTTGAGCTTTCATACATTTATAGCTCTAGTGCATCCGTTGGATGGCAATCCCTACTCCTTGCATTAACATCAATTGATGGGCATCTCCATAGCCCATTGATTAGCCTCGTTGATGTGAGACTTTCTCCCTTTTTGTATTCTCCACATAACCCCCAACATCATTCTATTCCACCCATAGTGCTATGTCCATGGCTCGCGCTCATATATTGCGTGAAAGTTTATAGGTTTGAGATTGCTAAAGTATGAAACAATTGCTTGGCTTGTCATCGGGGTTGTGCATGATGAGAGCATTCTTGTGTGACAGAAATGGAGCATGACTAAACTATATGATTTTCTAGGGATGAACTTTCTTTGGCCATGTTATTTTGAGAAGACATAATTTCTTAGTTAGTATGCTTGAAGTATTATTATTTTTATGTCAATATGAAATTTTATATTGAATCTTTCGGATCTGAATATTCATGCCACAATTAAGAAGAATTACATTAAAATTATGCCTAGTAGTGCTCCGCATCAAAAATTCTGTTTTTATCATTTACCTACTCGAGGACGAGCAGGAATTAAGCTTGTGGATGCTTGATACGTCTCCAACGTATCCATAATGTTTGATTGCTCCATGGTATATTATCTACTGTTTTGGACATTATTGGGCTTTATTTTCCACTATTATATTATTTTTGGGACTAACCTATTAAGCGGAGGCCCAGCCTAGAATTGCTGTTTTTTTGCCTATTTTTGGGTTTCAAAGAAAAGGAATATCAAACAGAGTCCAAATGGAATGAAACCTTCGGGAACGTGATTTTCTCACCGAACATGATCCAGGAGACTTGGACCCTATGTCAAGAAACAAAGGAGGGAGCCACGAGGTAGGGGGGCGGGCCTACCCCCCAGGCGCGCCCTCCACCCTTGTGGGCTCCCTGTTGCTCCACCGACGTACTCCTTCCTCCTATATACACCTACGTACCCCCAAACGATCAGACACGGAGCCAAAACCCTAATTCCACCACCGTAACTTTCTGTATCCACGAGATCCCGTCTTGGGGCCTGTTTCGGAGCTCCGCCGGAGGGGTATCCATCATGGAGGGCTTCTACATCAACACCATAGCCTCTCCGATAAAGTGTGAGTAGTTTACCTCAGACCTTCGGGTCCATAGTTATTAGCTAGATGGCTTCTTCTCTCTTTTTGGATCTCAATACAATGATCTCCCCCTCTCTTGTGGAGATCTATTCGATGTAATCTTCTTTTTTGCGGTGTGTTTGTTGAGACCGATGAATTGTGGGTTTATGATCAAGTTTATCTATGAACAATCTTTGAATCTTCTCTTAATTCTTTTATGTATGATTGGTTATCGTTGCAAGTCTCTTCGAATTATCAGTTTGGTTTGGCCTACTAGATTGATCTTTCTTGCACTTAGCTTTGGGTTCAATCTTGCGGTGTCCTTTCCTAGTGACAGTAGGGGCAGCAAGGCACGTATTGTATGGTTGCCATCGAGGATAACAAGATGGGGTTTTTATCATATTGCATGAATTTATCCCTCTACATCATGTCATCTTGCTTAAGCCGTTACTCTGTTTTCATGAACTTAATACTCTAGATGCATGCTAGATAGCGATCGATGAGTGGAGTAATAGTAGTAGATGCAGGCAGGAGTCGGTCTACTTCTCTCAGACGTGATGCCTATATGCATGATCATACCTAGATATTCTCATAACTATGCTCAATTCTGTAATTGCTCAACGGTAATTCGTTTACCCACCGTAGAATACTTATGCTCTTGAGAGAAGCCACTAGTGAAACCTATGGTCCCCGGGTCTATCTTCATCATATTAATCTTCCAATACTTAGTTATTTACTTTGCCTTTATTTTACTTTGCATCTTTATCATAAAAATACCAAAAATATTATCTTATCATATCTATCAGATCTCACTCTCCTAAGTGACCGTGAAGGGATTGACAATCCCTTATTGCGTTGGTTGCGAGGAGTTATTTTCTTTGTGCAGGTACTAGGGGACGCGCGCGCAACCTCCTACTAGATTGATACCTTGGTTCTCAAAAACTGAGCGAAATACTTACGCTACTTTGCTGCATCATCCTCTCCTCTTCGGGGAAATCCAATGCAGTGCTCAGGAGGTAGCACCCTCCCCTTCCCTCAAAGTCTGGGCGCCATTAATTAGAAGAGACGAGGAGTGGCTACAGTGAACGCTCGCCATGCGGCGGCATTGTAGCCACCCCTTCCCCGACAAAGCACACATCATGAGTGGCATTGCCCACAGTGCTAAGCAGCCGACAGGACCCGCAAGCGGCGGGCACGGCCTATCGATGAAGTACGAGACAACCGGCGGGACCCGCCAGGCGGCGGGCCCCAGCCGTCGGCGGAGAAGCCGGCGACCATAGACACTGACAGCCGGGTCCTACACCTGGCCAGATTACCATTGTACCCCTGGGGGTAGGTCTATATAAACCCCCAGGGCACCCATGCAAAAGGTTGAGACCTTAGATCGCATACACACACACGTAGAGACAGGAAGCTAGGGCGCCTTGCTCTTCTTCCCCCTCTAGAGAAACAGCTCATGGAGCAAGCTTGTAGCCACCATTGTTGCTTGAGTGATCATGCGGAGACCCCGCAGAGCAGGACTAGGGGTGTTATCTCCTAGAAGAGCCCTGAACCTGGGTAAAGTTCATCGGCGTACGTGTCTATGCCTCATCCCGTTTCCTGGCACCAGCGACGTCTTACTACCCCCCGCCATGATAAGCCATCCTTTGCCATATTTCGCACGACACCCCCGACATTTGGCGCCCACCGTGGGGCCTGGTGCACCTTCGTCCGGAGATCTGTTCTGGATGAGAACCTTGTTCCTCCCTAGCGAGCACAACCAGCCCAGCACGCCTGACGATGTGTGCACCGACGCGCTGCATGGCGCAGAAGTCGCTTGTGCGGCAGATAGCCTCACCGATCTTATTGGCGAGATCCGCCTCTCCAATGAGCCTGTGCCCGACGCGGGAGCAACCAACTCCGGGAGCTGCTTCATCGACCTCCTTGGCAAGCTCCACATCGCCAATGAGCCTACCACTGACCTAGAGTCATTGGCTCCACCGACCCGATGCTTGTCGACGCTGACATGGCTTCCTTCCAGTCCTTCCCCGCCAATGTGGTGGTCATCGATGACCCGCGCCCTTGCGCGGAGAGTGGCGGCAGCACCGTCATGCAGGTGCTTGTCATGAGCCACGATGGAGCTTCCGGAGGAGCCGGTCAGGACCCATTGCAGGTGGCAAAGCGGGACCTGTCCACGCCTATTGCGACAGACGCCAACGCCGAGACGTTGGAGGCCTGCCGCCTTTCGCTCGTCGAGAACGCCAAGAAGTTGGCTACCATGAGATGCCTCTCCAAGGCCTTCCAGCGCGAGATTGACCGCGCTGTTGGCGGCACGCCGACTGCCGGCGGGCCCAACCGCGTGGGGATGGTCGGACAGCATGGCGGTGCCGTCGCTAGCATGTTTGGAGTAGACCGCCCTGTCTAGGCCACGCCCATGGAGAACATACAAGTTTCCCAGGCGGCAGCAGATGAGCTGGACCACCTGGAGGGCAATGAGCATCGCTACATGACGGGGTGCGTTCAGCAGCTTATTGACGCGGCTGCCGCGCAACAAGAAGCTGGCTGCCGTGCAGAAGAGCCCGGCCAACAGGTTGATAACCCGCCCCTTCACCAAGAGCATGGCGCGACCTCCTGGACGCCGACAGGTGGCGTCCGCGATAGACGAGACAAGGAGCCGACTGCCAGCCGCAGCCGGACACGCATCACCATCGAGTGCGACCAAGATGACCGCCCACGAGTAGTGGAACAACGGGATGACTGTCCGCCTCCTCTAAGGGAGAGGCGCGATTCCCGCCGCATGTTGACCACCCGACATTCGGCGACCGGCTAGGCCGCGAGAAGGATTTGGAGAGAACGACGCCCGCCATCGGATTGACTGCCTGACGCGATCCCTGGCGCTAGAAGAAGAAGATGCGATGGGCCCGCCTTGCTTTGGCCCCTGCATTCGCGACGAGCCCTTCCCCAAAGGGTTCCTGATCCCAAGAGACACGCCCAAGTACAACGGCATGAAGCCAGAGGATTGGCTGGTGGACTACTTCACAACCGTCAGCATAGCGAATGGCAACAAGCGTGTTGCCGTGAAGTACGTTCCGCTCATGCTCCAGGGTACGGCCCGGACGTGGCTTAACAACCTCAAGCCCTACATCATCAACAGTTGGGTGGATTTCACCGAAGTATTCATCCGCAACTTCACCAGCACCTACAAGCGGCCGCCCAAGCTCCGCCAGCTCTCGCTGTGCGTTCAAGGCCCGGATGAGTCCACCCGCGACTACCTGACGCAGTGGGCTGAACTGCACAACTCCTGCAAAGGGGTGCATGAGGTACAAGCCATAGAGTACTTCACTGCCGGGCACCGAGAGGGCACCTTGCTCAAGCACCGACTCCTCTGCGACGAGCCTACTACACTTGATGAACAGCTGATCATATCAGACAAGTACGCCATTGTCGACTCCTCCATGAAGTCGGAGCTCCGAGTGGACGCTTCCGGTAAAGTGCTCCCTCCGGCTCCTAGGACGTCGGCTGCTGACAGCAGTCAACGGCAGTAGCCGAATGACAACAAGCGCAAGAGCCAGCTGTCGGCTTCCACTAGCCGGCAGGTGGCGACAGTCGAAGACCAGCAGCCTGAAGGACAACCCAGCCCCAAACGCCAGAAGGGCGGCAAGCCTGCTTGGCTACCCGCCTTCTCCTATGAGCAGACCCTTGATACTCCCTGCAAGTTCCACAGCGGCACGAAGCCGTCCAATCACACCACCGAGAAGTGCCATCGGCTCACCCTTATCTCCAAGGGCGAAGGACTGCTGCCCCCTCCGCCTGCTGGCCCACCACCGCCTCCTCCTCAGCAGTCAGCGGCCCGTCCAGCAGTCGACGCCGTACAAGATGATTACCCCGAAGAACACGAAGCTTATGTCGTCTTCACTAGTGTGGCTAGCGATCGGCATAGCCGGCGTCAGCGGCACCGAGAGGTGAACGCCGTTGCTTCAAGTGCCCCAGAATTCATGCACTGGTCCGAGAATCCCATTAGCTGGAGCCGTGTTGACCACCCGGAGGTGATGCCCTCTCCGGGTTCCTATGTTCTGGTGCTGGATGCCACCCTTGCAACGGAGAGGCGAGCTGCTCGCTTCTCCCGAATTCTGATAGATGGCGGCAGCAGCATCAACATCCTTTACCGCGATACCATGGAGAAGTTATGCATCAAAGAGAGACAGCTCCAGCCCAGTCAGACTATTTTCCATGGAATTGTGCCTGTCCTATCCTGCTCACCAATCGGTAAGATCAAGATAGATGTCATCTTCGGAGACAAAGATCACTTTCGCCGTGAGGCGATTTGGTTTGAGGTGGTGGACCTCGAAAGCCCTTATCATGTACTCCTAGGTCAGACGGCTCTAGCCAAGTTCATGGTGGTGCCACACTATGCCTACCTCAAGAAGAAGATGCCAGGGACCAAGGGCATTATCATGGTATCTGGAGATTATGAGAAGTCGGCCGACTGCGCTGCAGCTAGCAGCTGGCTGGCCGAGTCCCTTGTGATTGCTGCTATGAAGAAGCTCTTGGATCGGGTGGTGACCATGGCCAGCAAGCAGCCGGACATGTCACTAGGGCCCAAAGAGTCAGAGACCCAGGGCTCCTTCCAGCCGGCCAAAGAGACAAAGAAGATTCCCTTGGACCCAGAGCACCCGGAAAGGCACACTATCATTGGAGCTCATCTTGACAGCAAATAGGGAAGCGAGCTTGCCGATTTCCTCCGTGAGAATGAGGACATCTTCGCATGGTCTTCCAAAGACATTCCGGGTGTTCCAACGGATTTCGCCGAGCACAAGCTACATGTCAGAGCAGATGCAAAACCGGTCAAACAACCCCTCTGCCGACTGTCGGAAGAGAAGAGAAGAATTGTTGGTGAAGAGATAGCCTGGCTTCTGGCAGCCGGCTTCATCATGGAATTGTTTTTTCCAGAGTGGCTAGCCAACCCAGTCCTTGTACTGAAGAAGAACAACAAGTGGCGCATGTGCATTGATTACACTAGTCTCAACAAAGCTTGTCCCAAGGATCCGTTTGCTTTGCCTTGGATTGACCAAGTGATAGACTCCACAGTCGGATGCGAGGTATTGAGTTTTTTGGATGCTTATTCAGGCTACCACCAGATCAAGTTGAACCCGGTAGACCGCCTTCATCACACCATTCAGAGCCTTCTTCTACCTGACTATGACATTCGGCTTGAGAAATGCCGGTGCCACTTTTCAACGTTGCATGCAGAAGTGTCTCCTCAAGCAGCTCGGCAGGAACGCCCACGTCTATGTAGACGATATTGTGGTAAAGACAGAGAAGTGTGGTACCCTCTTGGGAGATCTCAAGGAAACTTTTGAAAATCTGTGCTGGTTTCAGATCAAGCTCAACCCGGAGAAGTGCATCTTTGGGGTACCATCAGGCCAACTCCTTGGCTTCATGGTCTTAGAACCCGACATTGAGTGCAACCCTATGAAGATCAAAGCCATTGAGAGGATGGAGAAGCCCACCCGACTGCGAGACGTCCAGAAGTTCACGGGCTGCTTGGCATCCATTAGCCGCTTCATCAGTCGGCTGGGTGAGAAGGCTCTTCCTCTGTACCAACTCATGAAGAAAACCACTCACTTCGAGTAGAACGACAAGTCAGACGAGGCCTTTTTCCAGCTGAAGAAGATGCTGACTACCCCGCCTGTCCTGGCGGCCCCGGCTGCTAAAGAGCCCATGTACCTCTACATTGCTGCCACCAGCCGGGTGGTCAGCACTGTCATGGTAGTGGAGCACCCAGAGGCCAGCTGGGCACAGCCGGTCCAGAGGCCTGTGTATTATTTGAGCAAGGTGCTGTCTACCTCAAAGCAGAACAACCCCCACTACCAGAAGATGTGTTACCGCAGGAACTTTGCCGCCAAGAAGCTGAAGCCCTATTTTCAAGAGCACCCCGTCACGGTTTTCTGCACTGCCGCACTTGCCGAGATCACAGGTAACAGAGATGCATCTGGCCGGGTGGCCAAATAGGCCATCGAGTTTGCCCCCTACACCATCTTCTACCAGCCACGCACCGCCATCAAATCCCAAGCACTGGCCGACTTTCTCATCGACTGGGCCGAGACCCAATACCTACCGCTAGTTCCGGACTCCACCCACTGGCGGATGCACTTTGATGGCTCAAAGATGCGCACCGGCTTGGGAGCCGGCGTTGTCCTCACCTCTCCCAAAGGTGACAAGCTCAGATACACATTGCAAATTCACTTCGCCGCCTCCAACGACATGGTCGAATAGGAGGCGCTAGTACACGGCCTCCGGCTGGCCAAAGAGATCGGCATCCGTCGGATCCTGTGCTACGGCGACTCCGACTTGGTGGTCCAACAATCGTCTGGGGACTGGGACGCCAATGATGCAAATATGGCAAGTTACCGCTTCCTCGTTCAGCAGCTCAGTGGATACTTTGAGGGGTGCGAGTTCCTTCACGTGCCACGGAATGAAAATGAGCCAGCTGATACCCTAGCACGGATCGGCTCCACCCGTCAAGCAATACTAGCCGGTGTATCCCTTCAGTGCCTCCGCAAGCCATCAATCAAGCCTTCTCCAGAATCTGAGTCCATCTTCGTGCCGGCTGCTCCCGAAGCAGTCGGACCGACTCAAGAGCTTCAGTAGCCGGCCCGGGGACTTCGAGAGGCGGCACGGGGACCGCAGCAGTCACACCCGGCCCGGGGACTTCACCAAATGGCTCAGAAACTGCAGCAGCCGCACCTGGCCCGGGGACTTCACAGCCCGGCCCGGGGGCTGGGGCAGTCGGCCTAGAGACTTCAACAACGTAGCAAGCGGCGGTCGACCCCAACCCACCACCTCCCAACCCAGCCGCCCTAGTACAAGTGATCATAGTGGAAGTAGAAGAAATTCAAGCACCATCATGGGCACAGCTGATGTCTACTACACAACCTTCTTCTTGTAGACGGTGTTGGGCCTCCAAGTGCGAAGGTTTGTAGGACAGTAGCAAATTTCCCTCAAGTGGATGACCTAAGGTTTATCAATCTGTAGGAGGCGTAGGATGAAGATGGTCTCTCGCAAGCAACCCTGCAACTAAATAACAAAGAGTCTCTTGTGTCCCCAACACACCCAATGTTGGGGATCGTAGCAGAAATTTAAAATTTTCTACGCATCACCAAGATCAATCTATGGAGTAATCTAGCAACGAGGGGAAGGAGAGTGCATCTACATACCCTTGTAGATCGCTAAGCGGAAGCGTTGCAAGAACGCGGATGAAGGAGTCATACTCGTAGCGATTCAGATCGCGGTTGATTCCGATCTAAGCGCCGAACCACGACGCCTCCGTGTTCAACACACGTGCAGCCCGGTGACGTCTCCTACGCCTTGATCCAGCAAGGGGAGAAGGAGAGGTTGGGGAAGACTCCGTCCAGCAGCAGCACGACGGCGTGGTGGTGGTGGAGGAGCGCGGAACTCCAGCAGGGCTTCGCCAAGCACTACGAGAGACGAGGAGGGAGAGAGGTAGGGCTGCGCCAAGAGGGAGATGATCTCGCGTGTGTTGCAGCCCCCAATACCTCAAGTATATATAGGGGAAGGGGAGGGGCTGCGCCCCCATCTAGGGTTCCCTCCCTAGGGGTGGCGGCAGCCCCAAAACCCATCTAGGGTTGCGGCCAAGGGGGAGAGAGAGGAGGCGCGCCTAGGGTGGGCCTTAAGGCCCATCTGCCCTAGGGTTTCCCCCCTCCCCTCTAGGAGGCGCCTTGGGCCTTCGTGGGAGGCGCCCCAGCCCACCTAGGGGCTGGTCCCTTCCCACTATTGGCCCATGTAGGCCTCCAGGGCTGGTGGCCCCACCTGGTGGACCCCCGGACCCCTCCGGTGGTCCCGGGGATGCCCGGAACACTTCCGGTGGCCAAAACCATACTTCCTATATATCAATCTTTACCTCCGGACCATTCCGGAACTCCTCGTGACGTCCTGGATCTCATCCGGGACTCCAAACAACATTCGGTTACCGCGTATATACTTTTCCTATAACCCTAGTGTCATCGAACCTTAAGTGTTTAGACCCTACGGGCTCGGGAGTCATGCAGACATGGCCGAGACAACTCTCTGGTCAATAACCAAAGCGGGATATGGATACCCATGTTGGCTCCCACATGCTCCATGATGATCTCATCGGATGAACCACGATGTCAAGGATTCAATCAATCCCATATACAATTCCCTTTGTCTATCGGTACGATACTTGCCCGAGATTCGATCGTCGGTATCCCGATACTTTGTTCAATCTCGTTACCGGCAAGTCTCTTTACTCGTTCCGTAACACATCATCCCGTGATCAACTCCTTGGTCACATTGTGCACATTATGATGATGTCCTACCGAGTGGGCCCAGAGATACCTCTCCATTTACACGGAGTGACAAATCCCAGTCTCGATTCGTGCCAACCCAACAGACACTTTTGAAGATACCTGTAGTGAACCTTTATAGCCACCCAGTTACGTTGTGACGTTTGGCACACCCAAAGCACTCCTACGGTATCCGGGAGTTGCACAATCTCATGGTCTAAGGAAATGATACTTGACATTAGAAAAGCTTTAGCATACGAACTACACGATCTTGTGCTAGGCTTAGGATTGGGTCTTGTCCATCACATCATTCTTCTAATGATGTGATCCCGTTATCAACAACATCCAATGTCCATGGTCAAGAAACTGTAACCATCTATTGATCAACGAGCTAGTCAACTAGAGGCTTACTAGGGACATGGTGTTGTCTATGCATCCACACATGTATCTGAGTTTCCTATCAATACAATTCTAGCATGGATAATAAACGATTATTATGAACAATGAAATATGATATAATAATAACTAATTTATTATTGCCTCTAGGGCATATTTCCAACAGTCTCCCACTTGCACTAGAGTCAATAATCTAGTTCACATCGCCATGTGATTAACACTCGTAGGTCACATCGCCATGTGACCAACATCCAAGAGTCTACTAGACTCAATGATCTAGTTCACATCACTATGTGATAAACACTCAAAGAGTTATGGGTTTGATCATGTTATGCTTGTGAGAGAGGTTGTAGTCAACGGGTCTTGCCATATTCAGATCCCTATGTATGTCGCAAAACTTTATGTCATATCGTAGATGTTGCTACCACGTTCCACTTGGAGCTATTCCAAATTGTTGCTCCATTATATGTATCCGGTATCTCTACTCAGAGCTATCCGGATAGGTGTTAAGCTTGCATCGACATAACTCTTTACGTCGAACTCTTTATAACCTCCATAACCGAGAAACATTTCCTTATTCCTCTAAGGATAATTTTGACCGCTATCTGGTGATCTACTCCTAGATCACCTTTGTACCCTCTTGCCAGACATGTGGCAAGGCACACATCAGGTGTGGTACTTCAGCATGGCATACCGTATAGAGCCTATGACAGAAGCATAGGGGACGACCTTCGTCCTTCCTATTTCTTCTGCCGTGGTCAAGCTTTGAGTCTTACTCAACTTCACACCTTACAACTTAGGTAAGAACCCCTTCTTTGACTGATCTATTTTGAACGCCTTCAAAAACATGTCAAGGTGTGCGTTCTTTGAAAGTATCATCAAGCGTCTTGATCTATTTCTATAGATCCTGATGCCCAATATGTAAGCAGCTTTATCCAGGTCTTCCTTTGAAAAACAGTCTTCAAACAACCGTTTATGCTTTCCAGAAAATCTACATCATTTCGAATCAACAATATGTCATCCACATATACTTATCAGAAATGTTGTAGTGCTCCCACTCACTTTCTTGTAAATACAAGTTTCTAGCAAACATTGTATAAACCTAAAAGCTTTCATCACTCCATCAAAGCATATATTCTGACTCTGAGATGCTTGCTCTAGTCCATAGAAGGATTGCTGGAGCCAGCATACCTTTTAGCATCCTTAGGATCGACAAAACTTTGATTGTATCACATACAACTCTTTCTTACGAAAACTGGTAAGAAAACTTGTTTTTGACATCCATCTGTCAGATTTCATAATCGAAAAATACAACTAATGCTAACATGATTCCGACGGATTTAAGCATCGCTACGGGTGAGAAATTCTCATCGTAGTCAACTTCTTGAACTTTTGAAAAGACTCTTTCCCACAAGTCGAGCTTCATAGACGGTAACATTACCGCCCATGCCCGTCTTCTTCTTAAAGATCCATTTATCTCAATGGCTTGCCGATCAACGGGCAAGTCCACCAAAGTCCATACTTTGTTCTGATACATGGATCCTATCTCGGATTTCATGGCTTCTAACCATTTGTTGGAATACGGGCCCACCATCGCTTCTCCATAGCTCGTAGGTTCATTGTTGTCTAACAACATGATATCTAAGACAGGATTACCGTACCACTCAGGAGTAGTACATATCCTTGTCGACCTATGAGGTTCGATAGCAACTTGATCCGAAGCTTCATGATCACTATCATTAACTTCCTCTTCAACAGACGTAGGTGCCACAGAAAACATATTTCTGTGTTGCATCACTCTCTGGTTGAAGTAAAGGTTCAACAACCTCCTCAAGTTCTATCTTCCTCCCACTCAATTCTTTCGAGAGAAACTGCTTCTCGAGAATGGACCTGTTCTTAGCGACAAACAATTTGCCCTCGGATCTGAGATAGAAGGTATACCCAACTGTCACCTTTGGCTATCCTATGAAGATGTGTTTGTCCGCTTTGGGTTCGAGCTTCTTCGGTTGAAGCCTTAAGCATCGCAGTCCCAAACATTAAGAAACGACAACTTTGGTTTCTTGCCAAACCAATGTTCATACGACGTCGTCTCAATGGACTTAGATGGTGTCCTATCTAAAGTGAATGCAGTTGTCTCTAACGCATAACCTCAAAATGAAAACGGTAGATCAGTAAGAGACATCATAGATCGCACCATATCTCATATGGTTCGATTACGACGTCCGGACACACCATAATCCAGTGGTGTTCCAGGTGGCTTCAACTGTGAAACAATTCCATAATGTCTTAAGTGTTTGCCAAACTCATAACTCAGAAAATCCCCTTTTTTTATCAGATCGTGGGAAGATGATCTACTTGTTATGATGATTCTTAACTTCACTCTGAAATCGCTTGAACTTTTCAAACGTTTCAGACTTGTGCTTCATTAAGTAAATATACCTATATCTACCTAAATCGTCAGTGAAGAAGAGAAAATAGCGATATCCACTGCACGCTTCAATTCTCATTGGATCACATGTATCAGTATGCATGATTTCCAACAAGTCACTTGCCCGTTTCATTGTACCTGAAAACGGGGTCTTAGTCATCCTGCCCATGAGGCATGGCTCGCATGTGTCAAGTGATTCAAAATCAAGTGACTCCAAATATCCATTGACATGGAGTTTCTTCATGCATCTTACGCCAAAATGACCTAAGCGGCAGTGCCACAAGAAAGTGGTACTATCATTATTAACTCTACATCTTTTGGCATCAACATGTGTATTACCACGACCGAGATTCAATGAACCATTCACATAGGGTGCATGACCATGAAAGGTATTATTCATGTAAACAGAATAACCATTATTCTCTAACTTAAATGAATAACCGTATTGCAATGAACATGATCTAATCATATTTATGCTCAACATAGACACCTGATAACATTTATCTAGGTTCAATACTAATCCCGAAGGCAGATGGAGCGTGCGATGGTGATCTCATCAACTTTGGAAACACTTCCAACACACATCGTCACCTCGCCCTTAGCCAGTCTCCGTTTAGTCCGTAGCTTTTGCTTCAAGTCACCAATAATAGCAACTGAACCGGTATCCAATACCCAGGTGCTACCAGGAGTACTAGTGAGGTACACATTAATAACATGTATATACTTTGTTGAAGTTGCCAGCCTTCTTATCTACCATGCATTTGGGGTAGTTCCGCTACCGGTGACCGTTCCCCTTACAATAGAAGCACTTAGTCTCGGGTTTGGGTTCAACCTTGGGTTCCTTCACTGGAGCGGCAGCTGGTTTGCCACCATGAAGCTTCCCTTCTAGCCCTTGCCCTTCTTGAAACCAGTGGTCTTGTTAAACCATCAACACTTGATGCTCCTTCTTGATTTCTACCTTTTGTGGTCTTAAGCACCGCGAACAGCTCTGGGATCAACTCCATCCCTTGCATGTCATAGTTCATCACGAAGATCTAGTAACTTAGTGATAGTGGCTAGAGAACTCTATCAATCACTATCTTATCTGGAAGTTTAACTCCCACTTGATTTAAGTGATTGTAGCACCCAGACATTCTGAGCACATGCTCACTAGCTGAGCTATTCTCCTCCATCTTGTTGGCAAAAGAACTTGTCAGAGGTCTCACACCTCTCAACACGGGCATGAGCCTGAAATCCCAATTTCAGCTCTTGGAACATCTCATATGTTCTATGGCGTTCAAAACGTCATTGGAATCCCGATTCTAAGCCGTAAAGTATGGTGCACTAAACGACGTTGTAGGGCTTTGCACATCGAGCGGTGCATCAAAGACGTAAGCCTTTTGTGTAGCAGTGAGGACACTCCTCGGACTACGGACCTAGTCCGCATCATTGCTTACAATATCTTTCAACTTAATCTTTCTCTAGGAACGTATTGAAACAGGGAGCTACAACGTGAGCTATTTATCTACAACATATTTGCAAAGACAATTTAGACTATGTTCATGATAATTGAGTTCATCTAATCAAATTATTTAATGAACTCCCACTCAGATAGACATCCCTCTAGTCATCTAAGTGAAACATGATCCGAATCGACTAGGCCGTGTCCGATCATCACGTGAGACGGACTAGTCATAAACGGTGAACATCTCATGTTGATCGTATCTTCTATACGACTCCTGTTCGACCTTTCGGTCTTCCGTGTTCCGAGGCCATGTCTATACATGCTAGGCTCGTCAAGTCAACCTAAGTGTTTCGCATGTGTCCCGAGGCCATGTCTGTACATGCTAGGCTCGTCAACACCGTTGTATTCGAATGTTAGAATCTATCACACCCGATCATCACATGGTGCTTCGAAACAACGAACCTTCGCAATGGTGCACAGTTAGGGGGAACACTTTTCTTGAAATTTTAGTGAGGGATCATCTTATTTAAGCTACCGTCATTCTAAGCAAATAAGATGTAAAACATGATAAACATCACATGCAATCAAATAGTGACATGATATGGCCAATATCATTTTGCTCCTTTTGATCTCCATCTTCGGGGCTCCATGATCATCATTGTCACCGGCATGGCACAATGATCTCCATCATCGTGTCTTCTTGAAGTTGTCTCGTCATCTATTACTTCTACTACTATGGCCAACGCTTTAGCAATAAAGTAAAGTAATTACATGACGTTTATGTTGACACGCAGGTCATAAATAAATTAAGACAACTCCTATGGCTCCTGCCGGTTGTCATACTCATCGACATGCAAGTCGTGATTCCTATTACAAGAACATGATCAATCTCATACATCACATATATCATTCATCACATCCTTTTGGCCATATCACATCACAATGCATATGCTGCAAAAACAAGTTAGACGTCCTCTAATTGTTGTTGCAAGTTTTTACGTGGCTGCTATAGGTTTCTAGCAAGAACGTTTCTTACCTACGCGAAAACCACAACGTGATATGCCAATTTCTATTTTCCCTTCATAAGGACCCTTTTCATCGAATCCGATCCGACTAAAGTGGGAGAGACAGACACCCGCTAGCCACCTTATGCAACTAGTGCATGTCAGTCGGTGGAACCAGTCTCACGTAAGCGTACGTGTGAGGTCGGTCCGGGCCGCTTCATCCCATGATGCCGCCGAATCAAGATAAGACTAGTAACGACAAGTAAATTGAAAATATCGACGCTCACAACTGCTTTGTGTTCTACTCGTGCATAGAAACTACGCATAGACCTAGCTCTGATACCACTGTTGGGGATCGTAGCAGAAATTTAAAATTTTCTACGCATCACCAAGATCAATCTATGGAGTAATCTAGCAACGAGGGGAAGGAGAGTGCATCTACATACCCTTGTAGATCGCTAAGCGGAAGCGTTGCAAGAACGCAGATGAAGGAGTCGTACTCGTAGCGATTCAGATCGCGGTTGATTCCGATCTAAGCGCCGAACCACGACGCCTCTGTGTTCAACACACATGCAGCCCGGTGACGTCTCCTACGCCTTGATCCAGCAAGGGGAGAAGGAGAGGTTGGGGAAGACTCCGTCTAGCAGCAGCACGACGGCGTGGTGGTGGTGGAGGAGCGCGGAACTCCAGAAGGGCTTCGCCAAGCACTACGAGAGACGAGGAGGGAGAGAGGTAGGGTTGCGCCAAGATGGAGATGATCTCGCGTGTGTTGCAGCCCCCAATACCTCAAGTATATATAGGGGAAGGGGAGGGGCTGCGCCCCCATCTAGGGTTCCCTCCCTAGGGGTGGCGACAGCCCCAAAACCCATCTAGGGTTGCGGCCAAGGGGGGAGAGAGGAGGCGCACCTAGGGTGGGACTTAAGGCCCATCTGCCCTAGGGTTTGCCCCCCTCCCCTCTAGGAGGCGCCTTGGGCCTTGGTGGGAGGCGCCCCAGCCCACATAGGGGCTGGTCCCTTCCCACTATTGGCCCATGTAGGCCTCCGGGGCTGGTGGCCCCACCTGGTGGACCCCCGGACCCCTCCGGTGGTCCCGGTGATGCCTGGAACACTTCCGGTGGCCAAAACCATACTTCCTATATATCAATCTTTACCTACAGACCATTTCGGAACTCCTCGTGACGTCCGGGATCTCATTTGGGACTCCGAACAACATTCGGTTACCACGTACATACTTTCCCTATAACCCTAGCGTCATCGAACCTTAAGTGTGTAGACCCTACGGGCTCGGGAGTCATGCAGACATGGCCGAGACAACTCTCCGGTCAATAACCAACAGCGGGATCTAGATACCCATGTTGGCTCCCACATGCTCCAGGATGATCTCATCGGATGAACCACGATGTCAAGGATTCAATCAATCCCGTATACAATTCCCTTTGTCTATCGGTACGATACTTGCCCGAGATTCGATCGTCGGTATCCCGATACTTTGTTCAATCTCGTTACCGGTAAGTCTCTTTACTTGTTCCATAACACATCATCCCGTGATCAACTCCTTGGTCACATTGTGCACATTATGATGATGTCCTACCGAGTGGGCCCAGAGATACCTCTCCGTTTACACGAAGTGACAAATCCCAGTCTCGATTCGTGCAACCCAACAGAAACTTTCGGAGATACCTATAGTGAACCTTTATAGCCACCCAGTTACGTTGTGACGTTTGGCACACCAAAGCACTCCTACGGTATCCGGGAGTTGCACAACTCATGGTCTAAGGAAATGATACTTGACATTAGAAAACCTTTAGCATACGAACTACACGATCTTGTGCTAGGCTTAGGATTGGGTCTTGTCCATCACATCATTCTCCTAATGATGTGATCCCGTTATCAACGACATCCAATGTCCATGGTCAGGAAACTGTAACCATCTATTGATCAACGAGCTAGTCAACTAGAGGCTTACTAGGGACATGGTGTTGTCTATGCATCCACACATGTATCTGAGTTTCCTATCAATACAATTCTAGCATGGATAATAAACGATTATCATGAACAATGAAATATCATATAATAATAACTAATTTATTATTGCCTCTAGGGCATATTTCCTTACACCCAATACAATGGTAAATTGTATAGGTGCACTAGTTCGGCGAAGAGAGGGTGATACTAGTGGTATATGGATGGTAGATAAAGGTTTTTGTAATCTGAAAATATAAAAACAACAAGGTAATTAATGATAAAAGTGAGCACAAATGGTATTGCAATGCTAGGAAACAAGGCCTAGGGTTCATACTTTCACTAGTGCTAGTTCTCTCAACAATAATAACATAATAGGATCATATAACTATCCCTCAACATGCAACAAAGAGTCACTCCATAGTCACTAATAGCGGAGAACAAACGAAGAGATTATGGTAGGGGACGAAACCACCTCAAAGTTATTCTTTCCAATCAATCCGTTGGGCTATTCCTATAAGTGTCACAAACAGCCCTAGAGTTCGTACTAGAATAACACCTTAAGACACAAATCAACCAAAACCCTAATGTCACCTAGATACTCCAATGTCACCTCAAGTATCCGTGGGTATGATTATACGATATGCATCACACAATGTCAGATTCCTATATTCAACCAACACAAAGAACTTAAAAGAGTGCCCCAAAGTTTCTACCGGAGAGTCAAGACGAAAACGTGTGCCAACCCCTATGCATAGGTTCATGGGCGGAACCCGCAAGTTGATCACCAAAACATACATCAAGTGGATCAATAGAATACCCCATTGTCACCACAGGTATCCCACGCAAGACATACATCAAGTGTTTTCAAATCCTTAAAGACTCAATCCGATAAGATAACTTCAAAGGTAAAACTCAATCCATTACAAGAGAGTAGGGGGGAGAAACAACATAAGATCCAACTATAATGGCAAAGCTCACGATACATCAAGATCGTACCACCTCAAGAACACGAGAGAGAGAGAGAGAGAGAGAGAGAGAGAGAGATCAAACACATAGCTACTGGTACATACCCTCAGCCCCGAGGGAGAACTACTCCCTCCTTGTCATGGAGAACGCCGGGATGATGAAGATGGCCACCGGTGAAGGATTCACCCTCCGGCAGGGTGCCGGAACGGGTCTAGATTGGTTTTCGGTGGCTACGGAGGCTTCTGGCGGCGGAACTCCTGATCTATTGTGCTCCCTGAAGTTTTTAGGGTATATGGGTATATATGGGAGGAAGAAGTACGTCGATGGACCTCCGGGCTGTCCACGAGGCAGGGGGCGCGCCTAGGGGGTGGGCGCGCCCCCCTGCCTCGTGCCTTCCTCGTTGCTTCCCTTACGTACACCCCAAGTCTTCGGGATTGCTTCCATTCCAAAAATAAGTTCCGTGAAGTTTCAGGTCAATTGGACTCCGTTTGATTTTCCTTTTCTGTGATACTCTAAAACAAGGAAAAAAACAGAAACTGGCACTGACACTGGGCTCTAGGTTAATAGGTTAGTCCCAAAAATCATATAAAATAGCATATAAATGCATATAAAACATCCAAGGTTGATAATATAATAGCATGGAACAATCAAAAATTATAGATACGTTGGATACGTATCAGCATCCCCAAGCTTAATTCCTGCTCGTCCTCGAGTAGGTAAATGATAAAAACAGAATTTTTGATGTGGAATGCTACCTAACATATTTATCCATGTTGTTCTCTTTATTGTGGCAAGAATATTCAGATCCATAAGATTCAAGACAAAAGTTTAATATTGACATAAAAATAATAATACTTCAAGCATACTAACCAAGTAATCATGTCTTCTCAAAATAGCACGGCCAAAGAAAGCTATCCCTACAAAATCATATAGCCTGGCTATGCTCTATCTTCACCACACAAAGTATTTAAATCAATGCACAACCCCAATGACAAGCCAATCAATTGTTTCATACTTCTGATGTTCTCAAACTTATTCAATCTTCACGCAATACATGAGCGTGAGCCATGGACATAGCACTATAGGTGGAATAGAATGGTGGTTGTGGAGAAGACAAAAAGGAGAAGATAGTCTCACATCAACTACGCGTATCAACGGGCTATGGAGATGCCCATCAACAGATATCAATGTGAGTGAGTAGGGATTGCCATGCAACGGATGCACTAGAGCTATAAATGTATGAAAGCTCAACAAAAGAAACTAGTGGGTGTGCATCCAACTCGCTTGCTCATGAAGACCTAGGGCATTTTGAGGAAGCCCATCATTGGAATATACAAGCCAAGTTCTATAATGAAAGATTCCCACTAGTATATGAAAGTGACAACATAGGAGACTCTCTATCATGAAGATCATGGTGCTACTTTGAAGCACAGGTGTGGTAAAAGGATAGTAGCATTGCCCCTTCTCTCTTTTTCTCTCATTTTTTTTATTTTTTTATTTTATTTTTTATTTGGGCCTTTTATCTTTTTATGGCCTCTTTTTTCTCCTTTTTTTATTTTTCGTCCGGAGTCTCATCCCGACTTATGGGGGAATCATAGTCTACATCATCCCTTCCTCACTGGGACGATGCTCTAATAATGATGATCATCACACTTCTATTTACTTACAACCCAAGAATTACAACTCGATACTTAGAACAAAATATGACTCTATATGAATTCCTCCCGCGGTGTACCGGGATGTGCAATGACTCAAGAGTGACATGTATGGAAGAATTATGAACGGTGGCTTTACCACAAATACGATGTCAACTACATGATCATGCAAAGCAATATGACAATGATGAAGTGTGTCATAATAAACAGAACGGTGGAAAGTTTCATGGCAATATATCTCGGAATGGCTATGGAAATGCCATAATAGGTAGGTATGGTGGCTGTTTTGAGGAAGGTAAATGGTGGGTTTATGGTACCGGCGAAAGTTGTGTGGTACTAGAGAGGCTAGCAATGGTGGAAGGGTGAGAGTGCGTATAATCCATGGACTCAACATTAGTCATAAAGAACTCACATACTTATTGCAAAAATCTATTAGTTATCAAAACAAAGTACTACGTGCATGCTCCTAGGGGGATAGATTGGTAGGAAAAGACCATCGCTCATCCCCGACCGCCACCCATAAGCAAGACAATCAATAAATAAATCATGCTCTGACTTCATCACATAACGGTTCACCATACGTGCATGCTATGGGAATCACAAACTTCAACACAAGTATCTCTCAAATTCACAACTACTCAACTAGCATGACTCTAATATCACCATCTCCATATCCCAAAACAATCATCAAGTATCAAACTTCTCTTAGTATTCAATGCACATATATGAAAGTTTTTATTATACCCATCTTGGATGCCCATCATATTAGGACTAGTTTCATAACCAAAGCAAACTACCATGCTTATAAAGACTCTCAAAATGATATAAGTGAAGCATGAGAGTTCATTAATTTCTATAAAATAAAACCACCACCGTGCTCTAAAAAGATATAAGTGAAGCACTAGAGCAACAACAAACTACTCCGAAAGATATAAGTGAAAATCAATGAGTAGTCGAATAATTATGCAACTATATGAAGACTCCCTAAAATTTAAGAATTTCAGATCTTGGTATTTTATTCAAACAGCAAGCAAAACAAAATAAAATTACGCTCCAAGCAAAACACATATCATGTGGTGAATAAAAATATAGCTCCAAATAAAGTTACCGATGAACGAAGACGAAAGAGGGGATGCCTTCCGGGGCATCCCCAAGCTTAGGCTATTGGTTGTCCTTGAATATTACCTTCGGGTGCCTTGGGCATCCCCAAGCTTAGGCTCTTTCCACTCCTTATCCATAGTCCATCAAATCTTTACCCAAAACTTGAAAACTTCACAACACAAAACTTAACAGAAAACTCGTAAGCTCCGTTAGTATAAGAAAATAAATCACCACTTAGGTACTGTTGTGAACTCATTATAAATTCATATTGGTGTAATATCTACTGTATTCCAACTTCTCTATGGTTCATACCCTCCGATACTACTCACAGATTCATCAAAATAAGCAAACAACACAATAAAAACAGAATCTATCAAAAACAGAACAGTCTGTAGTAATCTGGATCAAACGTATACTTATGGAACCCCAAAAATTCTAAAATAAATTTCTGGACCTGAGGAATTTATCTATTAATCATATTCAAAAATAATTAACTAAATAGCACTCTCCAATAAAAAATGGCAGCAGTTCTCGTGAGCGCTAAAGTTTCTGTTTTTTACAGCAAGATCAACAAGACTTTCCCCAAGTCTTCCCAACGGTTCTACTTGGAACAAACACTAATTAAAACATAAAAACTCAATCATAACAGAGGTTATATAAATTATTTATTACTAAACAGGAACGAAAAGCAAGGAGCTAAAATAAAATTGGGTTGCCTCCCAACAAGCACTGTCATTTAACGCCCCTAGCTAGGCATGATGATTTTAATGAGGCTCACATAAAAGATAAGAATTGAAACATAAAGAGAGCATCATGAAGAATATGACTAGAACATTTGAGCCTAACCCACTTCCTATGCATAGGTATTTTGTGAGCAAACAATTTATGGGAACAATAATCAACTAGCATAGGAAGGCAAAACAAGCATAACTTTAAAACTTTAAGCACATAGAGAGGAAACTTGATATTATTGCAATTCCTACAAGCATATGTTCCTCCCTCATAATAATTTTCAGTAGCATCATGAATGAATTCAACAATATAACCAGCACCTAAAGCATTCTTTTCATGATCTACAAGCATAGAAATTTTATTACTCTCCACACAAGCAAAATTCTTCTCATTCGGAATAGTGGGAGTATCATAAGAGACTCGAATACTATAAATTGTTTCCACATTAAAAGAGTAATGTTCAGAAAAAGGGTAATCATGACAAGTTTTATAAATATAATAATCACAAATTTTTATAGCATATGTATCATCACAATAATTATCATAAGTAGAAGGCATGCTATCATAATAATAAATTTGCATATCAAAACTTGGGAGACTACAAATATCATCTTCATTAAACATAGCTTCCCCAAGCTTGTGGCTTTGCATATCATTAGCATCATGGATGTTCAAGGAATTCATACTAACAACATTGCAATCATGCTCATCATTCAAATATTTAGTGCCAAACATTTTAATGCATTCTTCTTCTAAAGTTGGGTTGCCTCCCAACAAGCGCCATCGTTTAACGCCCCTAGCTAGGCAAGACGATTTCAATGATGCTCACATAAAGGATAATAATTGAAACATAAAGAGAGCATAATGAAGAATATGACTAGCACATTTAAGTCTAACACACTTCCTATGCATAGGGATTTTGTGAGCAAACAACTTGTCGGAACAAGAATCAACTTGCATAGGAAGGTAAAACAAGCATACCTTCAAAACTTTAAGCACATAGAGAGGAAACTTGATATTATTGCAACTCCTACAAGCATATATTCCTCCCTCATAATAAATTTCAGTAGCATCATGAATGAATTAAACAATATAACTATCACATAAAGCATTATTTTCATGATGCACAAACATAGAATTTTTATTACTCTGCACATAAGCAAACTTCTTCTCATGAATAGGAGTGGGAGGAAACTCAACAAAATAACTATAATGTGAGGCATAATCCAATTGAAAACTAAACTGATGATGAAAAGTTTCATGGTTATCATTATTCTTTATAGCATACAAGTCATCACAATAATCATCATAGATAGCAACTTTGTTCTCATAATCAATTGGAACCTCTTCCGAAATAGTGGATTCATCACAAATTAAAGTCATGCCCTCTCCAAATCCACTTTCATCAATATAATCATCATAAATAGGAGGCATGCTTTCATCATAATAAATTTGCTCATCAAAACTTGGGGGACAAAAAATATCATCTTCATCAAATATAGCTTCCCCAAGCTTGTGGCTTTGCATATCATTAGCATCATGGATATTCAAGGAATTCATACTAACAACATTGCAATCATGCTCATCATTCAAATATTTAGTGCCAAACATTTTAATGCATTCTTCTTCTAACACTTTGGC